>NW_026974560.1:0-108748 GCF_015220805.1 Pogoniulus pusillus
GGAAAGCCAGCTAGGAGAAAGTTTCTTTTGCCAGTGTGTGAGGAGCGGAAAGCTAGCAGAATGGTGCAGGGGATTCCAGGCTAGGCCATTCCTGGCTGGGTCTATAGCAGAAGGAGTGCTTTTTGTAAAGCGAATTTCTATGGTTCTTCAATGGGGCTAGGATGTAAACGTGTTTCTGCTTCAAAGGAAAGCAGCTAGGAGAAAAATTTTCTTTTGCCAGTGTGTGAGGGAGCTGGAAAGCTACAGAATGGTGCAGGGGATTCCAGGCTAGGCCATTCCTGCTGGGTCTATAAGCAGAAGGAGTGCTTTTTCTAAAGCGGCATTTCTATGTTCTTCAATGGGGCCTAGGATGTAAACGTGTTTCTGCTTCAAAGGAAAGCAGCTAGGAGAAAGTTTCTTTTGCCAGTGTGTGAGGGAGCTGGAAAGCTGCAGAATGGAGCAGGGGATTCCAGGCTAGGCCATTCCCTGGCTCGGTCTATAAGCAGAAGAGTGCTTTTTCTAAGGGCATTTCTATGGTTCTTCAATGGGGCTAGGATGTAAACGTGTTTCTGCTTCAAAGGAAAGCAGCTAGGAGAAAGTTTCTTTTGCCATGTGTGTGACGCAGCTGGAAAGCTGCAGAATGGTGCAGGGGATTCCAGGCTAGGCCATTCCTGGCTGGGTCTATAAGCAGAAGGAGTGCTTTTTCTAAACGGCATTCTATGGTTCCTTCAATGGGGCTAGGATGTAAACGTGTTTCTGCTTCAAAGGAAAGCAGCTAGGAGAAAGTTTCTTTTGCCAGTGTGTGACGCAGCTGGAAAGCTGCAGAATGGTGTAGGGGATTCCAGGCTAGGTCATCCTGACTGGGTCTAAAAGCAGAAGGAGTGCTTTTTGTAAATGAATTTCTATGGTTCTTCAATGGGGCTAGGATGTAAACGTGTTTCTGCTTCAAAGGAAAGCAGCTAGGAGAAAGTTTCTTTTGCCAGTGTGTGAGGGAGCCCTGGAAAGCTGCAGAATGGTGCAGGGGATTCCAGGCTAGGCCATTCCTGGCTGGGTCTACAAGCAGAAGGAGTGCTTTTTCTAAAGGGCATTTCTATGGTTCTTCAATGGGGCTAGGATGTAAACGTGTTTCTGCTTCAAAGGAAAGCAGCTAGGAGAAAGTTTCTTTTGCCAGTGTGTGAGGGAGCTGGAAAGCTACAGAATGGTGTAGGGGATTCCAGGCTAGGCCATTCCTGGCTGGGTCTATAAGCAGAAGGGAGTGCTTTTTCTAAAGGGCAATTTCTATGGTTCTTCAATGGGGCTAGATGTAAACGTGTTTCTGCTTCAAAGGAAAGCAGCTAGGAGAAAGTTTCTTTTGCCAGTGTGTGACGGAAGCTGGAAAGCTACAGAAGTGGTGCAGGGGATTCCAGGCTAGGCCATTCCTGGCTGGGTCATAAGCAGAAGGAGTGCTTTTTCTAAACGCATTTCTATGGTTCTTCAATGGGGCTAGGATGTAAACGTGTTTCTGCTTCAAAGGAAAGCAGCTAGGAGAAAGTTTCTTTTGCCAGTGTGTGAGGGAGCTGGAAAGCTACAGAATTGTGCAGGGGATTCCAGGCTAGGCCATTCCTGGCTGGGTCTATAAGCAGAATGAGTGCTTTTCTAAACGGAATTTCTATGGTTCTTCAATGGGGCTAGGTTTTTAACGTGTTTCTGCTTCAAAGGAAAGCAGCTAGGAGAAAGTTTCTTTTGCCAGTGTGTGAGGGAGCTGGAAAGCTGCAGATTGGTGCAGGGGATTCCAGGCTAGGCCATTCCTGGCTGGGTCTACACGCAGAAGGAGTGCTTTTTGTAAAGCGAATTTCTATGGTTCTTCAATGGGGCTAGGATGTAAAAGTGTTTCTGCTTCAAAGGAAAGCAGCTAGGAGAAAGTTTCTTTTGCCAGTGTGTGAGGGAGCTGGAAAGCTACAGAATGGTGCTGGGGATTCCAGGCTAGGCCATTCCTGGCTGGGTATATAAGCAGAATGAGTGCTTTTTGTAAAGGTAATTTCTATGGTTCTTCAATGGGGCTAGGATGTAAACGTGTTTCTGCTTCAAAGGAAAGCAGCTAGGAGAAAGTTTCTTTTGCCAGTGTGTGAGGGAGCTGGAAAGCTGCAGAGATCGTGTAGGGGGACTTCCAGGCTAGGTCATTCCTGGCTGGGTCTACAAGCAGAAGGAGTGCTTTTTTTAAACGGCATTTCTATGGTTCTTCAATGGGGCTAGGATGTAAACGTGTTTCTGCTTCAAAGGAAAGCAGCTAGGAGAAAGTTTCTTTTGCCAGTGTGTGAGGGAGCTGGAAAGCTACAGAATGGTGCAGGGGATTCCAGGCTAGGCCATTCCTGGCTGGGTCTATAAGCAGAAGGAGTGCTTTTTTCTAAAGGGCATTTCTATGGTTCTTCAATGGGGCTAGGATGTAAACGTGTTTCTGCTTCAAAGGAAAGCAGCTAGGAGAAAGTTTCTTTTGCCAGTGTGTGAGGGAGCTGGAAAGCTGCAGAATGGTGCAGGGGATTCCAGGCTAGGCCATTCCTGGCTGGGTCTATAAGCAGAATGAGTGCTTTTTGTAAACCGAATTTCTATGGTTCTTAAATGGGGCTAGGATGTAAACGTGTTTCTGCTTCAAGGAAAGCAGCTAGGAGAAAGTTTCTTTTGCCAGTGTGTGAGGGAGCTGGAAAGCTGCAGAATGGTGCAGAGGATTCCAGGCTAGGCCATTCCTGCTGGGTCTATAAGCAGAAGGAGTGCTTTTTGCTAAACGGCATTTCTATGGTTCTTCAATGGGGCTAGGATGTAAACGTGTTTCTGCTTCAAAGGAAAGCAGCTAGGAGAAGTTTTCTTTTGCCAGTGTGTGACGCTGGCTGGAAAGCTGCAGAATGGTGCAGGGGATTCCAGGCTAGGCCATTCCTGGCTGGGTCTATAAGCAGAAGGAGTGCTTTTTTCTAAAGGGCATTTCTATGGTTCTTCAATGGGCTAGGATGTAAACGTGTTTCTGCTTCAAAGGAAAGCAGCTAGGAGAAAGTTTCTTTTGCCAGTGTGTGAGGGAGCTGGAAAGCTACAGAATGGTGTAGGGGATTCCAGGCTAGGTCATTCCTGACTGGGTCTATAAGCAGAAGGAGTGCTTTTTCTAAACGGCATTTCTATGGTTCTTCAATGGGGCTAGGATGTAAACGTGTTTCTGCTTCAAGGAAAGCAGCTAGGAGAAAGTTTCTTTTGCCAGTGTGTGAGGGAGCTGGAAAGCTACAGAATGGTGCAGGGGATTCCAGGCTAGGCCCTTCCTGGCTGGGTCTTTAAGCAGAAGGGGTGCTTTTTGTAAACCGAGTATGTACAGTTCTTTAATGGGGCTAGGATGTAAACGTGTTTCTGCTTCAAAGGAAAGCAGCTAGGAGAAAGTTTCTTTTGCCAGTGTGTGAGGGAGCTGGAAAGCTCAGAATGGTGTAGGGGATTCCAGGGCTAGGCCATTCCTGGCTGGGTCTACAAGCAGAAGGAGTGCTTTTTCTAAAGGCAATTCTATGGTTCTTCAATGGGGCTAGGATGTAAACGTGTTTCTGCTTCAAAGGAAAGCAGCTAGGAGAAAGTTTCTTTTGCCAGTGTGTGACGCAGCTGGAAAGCTGCAGAATGGTGCAGGGGATTCCAGGCTAGGCCATTCCTGGCTGGGTCTATAAGCAGAAGGAGTGCTTTTTCTAAACGGCATTTCTATGGTTCTTAATGGGGCTAGGATGTAAACGTGTTTCTGCTTCAAAGGAAAGCAGCTAGGAGAAAGTTTCTTTTGCCAGTGTGTGACGCAGCTGGAAAGCTGCAGAATGTGCAGGGGATTCCAGGCTAGGCCATTCCTGACTGGGTCTATAAGCAGAAGGAGTGCTTTTTCTAAGCGGCATTTCTATGGTTCTTCAATGGGCTAGGATGTAAACGTGTTTCTGCTTCAAAGGAAAGCAGCTAGGAGAAAGTTTCTTTTGCCAGTGTGTGACGCAGCTGGAAAGCTGCAGAATGGTGCAGGGGATTCCAGGCTAGGCCATTCCTGGCTGGGTCTAAATCAGAAGGAGTGCTTTTCTAAACGGCATTTCTATGGTTCTTCAATGGGGCTAGGATGTAAACGTGTTTCTGCTTCAAAGGAAAGCAGCTAGGAGAAAGTTTCTTTTGCCAGTGTGTGAGGGAGCTGGAAAGCTACAGAATGGTGCAGGGGATTCCAGGCTAGGCCATTCCTGGCTCGGGTCTATAAGCAGAAGGAGTGCTTTTTCTAAAGGGCATTTCTATGGTTCTTCAATGGGGCTAGGATGTAAACGTGTCTTCTGCTTCAAAGGAAAGCAGCTAGGAGAAAGTTTCTTTTGCCAGTGTGTGACGGGCAGCTGGAAAGCTGCAGAATGGTGCAGGGGATTCCAGGCTAGGCCATTCCTGGCTGGGTCTATAAGCAGAAGGAGTGCTTTTTCTAAACGCATTTCTATGGTTCTTCAATGGGGCTAGGATGTAACGTGTTTCTGCTTCAAAGGAAAGCAGCTAGGAGAAAGTTTTCTTTTGCCAGTGTGTGAGGGAGCTGTGAAAGCTTGGAAGAATGGTGCAGGGGGATTCCAGGCTAGGCCATTCCTGTCTGGGTCTATAAGCAGAGAGAGTGCTTTGCTCAACGCAAATTTCTATGTTCTTCAATGGGACTAGGATTGTAAAACGTGTTTCCTGCTTTCAAAGAAAGCAGCTAGGAGAAAGGTTTCTTTTGCCAGTGTGTGAGGAGCTGGAAAGCTGCAGATTGGTGCTGGGGATTCCAGGCTAGGTCATTCCTGACTGGGTCTATAAGCAGAAGGATTGCTTTTTGTAAACGAATTTCTATGGTTTTCTTCAGATTGGGTTAGGATGTAAACGTGTTTCTGCTTCAAAGGAAAGCAGCTAGAGAAAGTTTCTTTTTGCCAGTGTGTGAGGGAGGCTGGGAAAGCTGCAGAATGGTGCAGGGGATTCCAGGCTAGGGCCATTCCTGACTGGGTCTATAAGCAGAAGGAGTGCTTTTTCTAAACGGCATTTCGATGGTTTCTTCAAGGAGGGGCTAGGATTGTAAAACGTGTTTCTGCTTCAAAGGAAAGCAGCTAGAGGGAAAGTTTCTTTGCGCATGTACTGACGGGGAGCTGGGAAAGCTTGCAGAATGGTGCAGGGGATTCAGGCTAGGTCATTCCTCACTGGGGTTTATAAGCAGAAGGAGTGCTTTTTGTAAGCGAAGTTCTTATGGTTCTCAATTGGGATAGGATGTAAAACGTGTTTCTGCTTCAAAGGAAAGCAGCTAGGAGAAAGTTTTCTTTCGCCAGTGCGTGAGGGGGCCTGGAAAGCTGCTGATGGTGCAGGGGGATTCAGGCTAGGCCCATTCCTGGCTGAGGTACTAGAAGCAGAAGTGAGTGCCTTTTTCTAAATCCATTCTATGGTTCTTCAATGGGGCTAGGATGTGAAACGTGTTTTCTGCTTCAAAGGAAAGCAGCTAGGAGAAAGTTTCTTTTGCCAGTGGTGTAGGGAGCTGGAAAGCTCAGAATGGTGCAGGGCATTCCAGGCTTAGGTCCATTCCTGGCTGGGTCTATAAGCAGAAGGAGTGCTTTTTCTAAACGGCATTTCTATGGTTCTTCAATGGGGCTAGGATGTATACGTGTTTCTGCTTCAAAGGAAAGCAGCTAGGAGAAAGTTTCTTTTGCCAGTGTGTGACGCAGCTGGAAAGCTGCAGAATGGTGCAGGGGATTCCAGGCTAGGCCATTCCTGGCTGGGTCTATAAGCAGAAGGAGTGCTTTTTTCTACCGGCATTTCTATGGTTCTTCAATGGGGCTAGGATGTAAACGTGTTTCTGCTTCAAAGGAAAGCAGCTAGGAGAAAGATTCTTTTGCCAGTGTGTGACGGGCAGCTGGAAAGCTGCAGAATGGTGCAGGGGATTCCAGGCTAGGTCATTCCTGGCTGGGGTCTACTAAGCAGAAGGAGTGCTTTTTGCTAAAGCGCATTTCTATGGTTCTTCAATGGGGCTAGGATGTAAACTGTGTCTCTGCTTCAAAGGAAAGCAGCTAGGAGAAAGTTTCTTTTGCCAGTGTGTGAGGAGCTGGAAAGCTGCAGAATGGTGCAGGGGATTCCAGGCTAGGCCATTCCAGGGCTGGGTTATAAGCGAGAAGGAGTGCTTTTTCAAACGGCATTTCTATGGTTCTTCATGGGGCTAGGATGTAAACGTGTTTCTGCTTCAAAGGAAAGGCAGCTAGGAGAAAGTTTTCTTTGCCAGGTGTGAGGGAGCTGAAAGCTGCTTAAATGGGCATGGGATTCCAGGCTAGGCCATTCCTGGCTGGGTCTATAAGCAGAATGAGTGCTTTTCTAAACGGCAATTTCTATGGTTCTTCATGGGGCTAGATGTTAAAGTGTTTTCTGCTTCAAAGGAAAGGCTCTAGGAGAGAGTTTCTTTTGCCAGTGTGTGAGGCGATCTGGAAAGCTGCAGAATGTGCAGGGGATTCCAGGCTAGGCCATTCCTGACTGGGTCTATAAGCAAAAGGAGTGCTTTTTCTAAAAGGCATTTCTATTGTTTCTTCAATAGGGGATAGGATGTAAACGGTTGTCTGCTTCAAAGGAAAGCAGCTAGGAGAAAGTTTCTTTTGCCAGTGTGTGATGGAGCTGGAAAGCTGCAGAATGGTGCAGGGGATTCCAGGCTAGGCCATTCCTGGATGGGTCTATAAGCAGAAGGAGTGCTTTTTCTAAACGGCATTTCTATGGTTTCTTCAATGGGGCTAGGATGTAAACGTGTTTCTGCTTCAAAGGAAAGAGCTAGGAGAAAGTTTCCTTTTGCCAGGGTGTGAGGGGAGCTGGAAAGCTTCAGATGGTGCAGGGGATTCCAGGCTAGCCATTCCTGGCTGGGTCTATAAGCAGAAGAGTGCTTTTTTCTAAAGTCATTTCTATGGTTTCTTCATGGGGCCTAGGATGTAACGTGTTTCTGCTTCAAAGGAAAGGAGCTAGGAAGAAAGTTTCTTTTGCAGTGTGTGAGGGAGCTGGAAAGCGTGCAGAATGGTGCAGGGGATTCCAGGCTAGGGCCATTCCTGGCTGGGTCATAGCAGAAAGGAGTGCTTTTTCTAAAGGCATTTTCTATGGTTCTTCAATGGGCTAGGGATGTAAACGTGTTTTCTGCTTCAAAGGAAAGGCAGCTAGGAGAAAGTTTCTTTGCCAGTGTGTGAGGGAGCTGGAAATCTGCAGAATGGTGCAGGGGGTTCCAGGCTAGGCATTCCTGCTGGGTCTCATAAGCAGAAGTAGTGCTTTTTCTAAACGGCATTTCTATGGTTCTTCAATGGGGCTAGATGTAAATGTGTGGTCTGCTTCAAAGGAAAGGCAGCTAGGAGGAAGTTTCTTTTGCAGTGTTGACGGGAGCTGGAAAGCTGCAGAATGGTGCAGGGGATTCCAGGCTAGGCCATTCCTGTCTGGGTCTATAAGCAGAATGAGTGCTTTTTGTAAAGCCGAATTTCTATGGTTCTTCAATGGGCTAGGAGTAAACGTGTTTCTGCTTCAAAGAAAGGCAGCTAGGAGAAAGTTTCTTTTGCCAGTGTGTGAAGAGCTGAAAAGCTGCAGAATGGTGCAGGGGGATTCCAGGCTAGGTCCATTCCTGACTGGGTCTATAAGCAGAAGAGTGCTTTTTTAAAAGCGAATTTCTATGGTTCTTCAATAGGGGATGAGGATGTAAGACGTGTTTCTGCTTCAAAGGAAAGCAGCTAGGAGAAAGTTTCTTTTGCCAGTGTGTGAGGGAGCTGGAAAGCTGCAGAATGGTGCAGGGGATTCCAGCCTAGGCCATTCCTGGCTGGGTCTATAAGCAGAAGGAGTGCTTTTTCTAAACGGCATTTCTATGGTTCTTCAATGGGGCTAGGATGTAAAGGTGTTTCAGCTTCAAAGAAGGCAGCTAGGAGAAAGTTTCTTTTGCCAGTGTGTGAGGAGCTGAAAGCTGCAGAATGGTGAAGGGGATTCCAGCTAGGCCATTCCTGGCTGGGTCTAGAAGCAGAAGGAGTGCTTTTTCTAAAGGGCGAATTTCTATGGTTCTTCATGGGGCTAGGATGTAAACGGTGTTTCTGCTTCAAAGGAAAGGAGCTAGGAGAAAGTTTCTTTTGCCAGTTTGTGAGGGCAGCTGGAAGCTGCAGAATGGTGCAGAGGGATTCCAGGCTAGCCCATTCCTGGCTGGGTCTATAAGCAGAAAGATTCTTTTTCTAACCGGCATTTCTATGGTTCTTCAAAGGGCTAGGATGTAAACCTGTTTCTGCTTCAAAGGAAAGCAGCTAGGAGAAAGTTTCTTTTGCCAGTGTGTTAGGGAGCTGGAAAGCTGCAGAATGGTGCAGGGGATTCCAGATAGGCCATTCCTGGCTGGGTCTATAAGCAGAAGGAGTGCTTTTTCTAATCGGCATTTCTAGGTTCTTCAATGGGGCTAGGATGTAAATGTGTTTCTGCTTCAAAGGAAAGCAGCTAGGAGAAAGTTTCTTTTGCCAGTGTGTGAGGGAGCTGGAAAGCTACAGAATGGTGCAGGGGATTCCAGGCTAGGCCATTCCTGGCTGGGTCTATAAGCAGAAGGAGTGCTTTTTCTAAACGGCATTTCTATGGTTCTTCAATGGGGCTAGGATGTAAACGTGTTTCTGCTTCAAAGGAAAGCAGCTAGGAGAAAGTTTCTTTTGCCAGTGTGTGAGGGAGCTGGAAAGCTGCAGAATGGTGCAGGGGATTCCAGGCTAGGCCATTCCTGGCTGGGTCTATAAGCAGAATGAGTGCTTTTTCTAAACGGGCATTTCTATGGTTCTTCAATGGGGCTAGGATGTAAACGTGTTTCTGCTTCAAAGGAAAGCAGCTAGGAGAAAGTTTCTTTTGCCAGTGTGTGAGGGAGCTGGAAAGCTGCAGAATGGTGCAGGGGATTCCAGGCTAGGCCATTCCTGGCTGGGTCTACAAGCAGAAGGAGTGCTTTTTCTAAAGCGCATTTCTATGGTTCTTCAATGGGGCTAGGATGTAAACGTGTTTCTGCTTCAAAGGAAAGCAGCTAGGAGAAAGTTTCTTTTGCCAGTGTGTGAGGGAGCTGGAAAGCTACAGAATGGTGCAGGGGATTCCAGGCTAGGCCATTCCTGGCTGGGTCTATAAGCAGAAGGAGTGCTTTTTCTAAACGGCATTTCTATGGTTCTTCAATGGGGCTAGGAATGTAAACGTGTTTCTGCTTCAAAGGAAAGCAGCTAGGAGAAAGTTTCTTTTGCCAGTGTGTGAGGGAGCTGGAAAGCTACAGAATGATGCAGGGATTCCAGGCTAGGCCATTCCTGGCTGGGTCTATAAGCAGAAGGAGTGCTTTTTCTAAAGGGCATTTCTATGGTTCTTCAAAGGGGCTAGGATGTAAACGTGTTTCTGCTTCAAAGGAAAGCAGCTAGGAGAAAGTTTCTTTTGCCAGTGTGTGACGCAGCTGGAAAGCTGCAGAATGGTGCAGGGGATTCCAGGGTAGGCCATTCCTGTCTGGGTCTATAAGCAGAAGGAGTGCTTTTTCTAAACGGCATTTCTATGGTTCTTCAATGGGGCTAGGATGTAAACGTGTTTGTGCTTCAAAGGAAAGCAGGCTAGGAGAAAGTTTCTTTTGCCAGTGGTGTGAGGGAGCTGGAAAGCTGCAGAATGGTGCAGGCGGATTCCAGGCTAGGCCATTCCTGGCTGGGTCTAAGCAGAAGGAGTGCTTTTTCTAAACGGCATTTCTATGGTTCTTCAATGGGGCTAGGATGTAAACGTGTTTCTGCTTCAAAGGAAAGCAGCTAGGAGAAAGTTTCTTTTGCCAGTGTGTGAGGGAGCTGGAAAGCTACAGAATGGTGCAGGGGATTCCAGGCTAGGCCATTCCTGGCTGGGTCTATAAGCAGAAGGAGTGCTTTTTCTAAACGGCATTTCTATGGTTCTTCAATGGGGCTAGGATGTAAACGTGTTTCTGCTTCAAAGGAAAGCAGCTAGGAGAAAGTTTCTTTTGCCAGTGTGTGAGGGAGCTGGAAAGCTACAGAATGGTGCAGGGGATTCCAGGCTAGGCCATTCCTTCTGCGTGTATAAGCAGAAGGAGTGCTTTTTCTAACGGGCATTTCTATGGTTCTTCAATGGGGCTAGGAGGTAGACGTGTTTCTGCTTCAAAGGAAAGCAGCTAGGAGAAAGTTTCTTTTGCCAGTGTGTGAGGGAGCTGGAAAGCTGCAGAATGGGGCTAGGGGATTCCAGGCTAGGCCATTCCTGGCTGGGTCTATAAGCAGAAGGAGTGCTTTTTCTAAACGGCATTTCTATGGTTCTTCAATGGGGCTAGGATGTAAACGTGTTTCTGCTTCAAAGGAAAGCAGCTAGGGAGAAAGTTTCTTTTGCCAGTGTGTGAGGGAGCTGGAAAGCTGCAGAATGGTGCAGGAGATTCCAGGCTAGGCCATTCCTGGCTGGGTCTACACGCAGAAGTAATGCTTTTTCTAACCGGCATTTCTATGGTTCTCAATGGGGCTAGGATGTAAACGTGTTTCTGCTTCAAAGGAAAGCAGCTAGGAGAAAGTTTCTTTTGCCAGTGTGTGACGCAGCTGGAAAGCTTCAGAATGGTGCAGGGGATTCCAGGCTAGGCCATTCCTGGCTGGGTCTATAAGCAGAAGGAGTGCTTTTTCTAAACGGGCATTTCTATGGTTCTTCAGTGGGGCTAGGATGTAAACGTGTTCTGCTTCAAAGGAAAGCAGCTAGGAGAAAGTTTCTTTTGCCTGTGTGTGAGGGAGCTGAAAGCTGCAGAATGGTGCAGGGGATTCCAGGCTAGGCCATTCCTGGCTGGGTCTATAAGCAGAAGGAGTGCTTTTGTCTAACGGGCATTTCTATGGTTCTTCAATGGGGCTAGGATGTAAACGTGTTTCTGCTTCTAAGGAAAGCAGCTAGGAGAAAGTTTCTTTTGCCAGTGTGTGAGGGAGCTGGAAAGCTACAGAATGGTGCAGGGGATTCCAGGCTAGGCATTCCTGGCTGGGTCTATAAGCAGAGGAGTGCTTTTTCTAAACGGTATTTCTATGGTTCTTCAATGGGGCTAGGATGTAAACGTGTTTCTGCTTCAAAGGAAAGCAGCTAGGAGAAAGTTTCTTTTGCCAGTGTGTGACGCAGCTGGAAAGCTGCAGAATGGTGCAGGGATTCCAGGCTAGGCCATTCCTGGCTGGGTATATAAGCTAGAAGGAGTGCTTTTTCTAGAGGCATTTCTATGGTTCTTCAATGGGGCTAGGATGTAAACGTGTTTCTGCTTCAAAGGAAAGCAGCTAGGAGAAAGTTTCTTTTGCCAGTGTGTGAGGGAGCTGGAAAGCTGCAGAATGGTGTAGGGGATTCCAGGCTAGGCCATTCCTGGCTGGGTCTACACGCAGAAGGAGTGCTTTTTCTAAACCGGCATTTCTATGGTTCTTCAATGGGGCTAGGATGTAAACGTGTTTTCTGCTTCAAAGGAAAGCAGCTAGGAGAAAGTTTCTTTTGCCAGTGTGTGAGGGAGCTGGAAAGCTGCAGAATGGTGCAGGGGATTCCAGGCTAGGCATTCCTGGCTGGGTCTAACGCAGAAGGAGTGCTTTTTCTAATGGGCTTAGTTTCTATGGGTCTTCATTGGGGATTGTTGTAAACGTGTTTCTGCTTCTAAGGAAAGCTGCTAGGAGAATAGCTTCTTTCGCAAGTGTGTGAGGAAGCTGGTAAGCTACAGAAATGGTGCAGGGGATTCCAGGCTAGGCCCATTCCGGATTGGGTCTACAAGCAGAAAGGATAGTGCTTTTCTAATACGGCGATTTCTATGGTTCTTCAATGGGGCTAGGATGTAAACGGGTGTTCGGCTTCTTAGGAAAGCAGCTAGGTGAAAGCTTTTTTGGACCAGTGTGGGGACGGCAGCGGGAAGAGCGGACAGAATGGTGCAGGGGATTCCAGGACTAGGTCTTTCCGGACTGGGGCTTAAGCCTGATGGAGGGCGTGGTTCTGAAGCGATTTCTATGGTGCGTCAATGGGGATAGGATGTTATCGAGGTTCGGCTTCAAAGGAAAGCAGCTAGGAGTAAGGTTGCTGGTGCCAGTGTGTAGGGAGCTGGATAGCTGCAGATTGGTGCAGGGGGATTCCAGGCTAGGCCATTCCTGGCTGGGTCTACACGCCGAAGGAGTGCTTTTTGTAAGGTGAATTTCTATGGTTCTAAAATTGGGGCTAGGAATTCAAGTGTTTCTGCTTCAAAGGAAAGCAGCTAGGAGAAAGTTTTCTTTTTGCAGTGTGTGAGGGAGCTGGAAAACTACAGAAGTGTGCTGGGTATTCCAGGCTAGGTCTTTCCTGACTGGGTATAAGCAGAAGGAGTGCTTTTTGTAAAGGCAAATTTCTATGGTTCATCAATTGAGCTAGGATGTAAACGTTGTTCCTGCTTCAAAGGAAAGCAGCTAGGAGAAAGTTTCTTTTGCCAGTGTGTGGGGAGCTGGAAAAGCTGCAGAATGGTGTAGGGGACTCCAGGCTATGTCAATTCCTGGCTGGGTCTACATCAGAAGGAGTGCTCTTTTTTTAACGGCATTTCTATGGTTCTTCAATGGGGCTAGGATGTAAACGTGTTTCTGCTTCTAAGGAAAGCAGCTAGGAGAAAGTTTCTGTTGACAGTGTGTGAGGGAGCTGGAAAGCTACCGAATGGTGCAGGGCATTCCAGACTAGGCCATTCCTGGCTGGGTCTATAAGCAGAAGGAGTGCTTTTTTCTAAAGGGCATTTCTCTGGTTCTTCAATGGGACTAGGATGTAAACGTGTTTCTGCTTCAAAGGAAAGCAGCTGGGAGAAAGTTTCTTTTGCCAGTGTGTGAGGTTGCTGAAAAGCTGCAGAATGGTGCAGGGGATTCCAAGCTAGGCCATTCCTGGCTGGCTCTCTAAGCAGAAGGAGTGCTTTTTCTAAAGGGCATTTCTATGGTTCTTCAATGGGGCTAGGATGTAAACGTGTTTCTGCTTCAAAGGAAAGCAGCTAGGAGAAAGTTTCTTTTGCCAGTGTGTGAGGGAGCTGGAAAGCTACAGAATGATGCAGGGGATTCCAGGCTAGGCCATTCCTGGCTGGGTCTATAAGCAGAAGGAGTGCTTTTTGTAAACCGAATTTCTCTGGTTCTTCAATGGGGCTAGGATGTAAACGTGTTTCTGCTTCAAAGGAAAGCAGCTAGGAGAAAGTTTCTTTTGCCAGTGTGTGAGGGAGCTGGAAAGCTACAGAATGATGCAGGGGATTCCAGGATAGGCCATTCCTGGCTGGGTCTATAAACAGAAGAAGTGCTTTTTCTAAAGGGCATTTCTATGGTTCTTCAAAGGGGCTAGGATGTAAACGTGTTTCTGCTTCAAAGGAAAGCAGCTAGGAGAAAGTTTCTTTTGCCAGTGTGTTATGCAGCTGGAAAGCTGCAGAATGGTGCAGGGGATTCCAGGCTAGGTCATTCCTGACTGGGTCTATAAGCAGAAGGAGTGCTTTTTCTAAACGGCATTTCTCTGGTTCTTCAATGGGGCTAGGATGTAAACGTGTTTCTGCTTCAAAGGAAAGCAGCTAGGAGAAAGTTTCTTTTGCCAGTGTGTGAGGGAGCTGGAAAGCTGCAGATGGGGCAGAGGATTCCAGGCTAGGCCATTCCTGGCTGGGTCTACACGAAGAAGGAGTGCTTTTTGTAAAGCGAATTTCTATGGTTCTTCAATGGGGCTAGGATGTAAACGTGTTTCTGCTTCAAAGGAAAGGAGCCAGGAGAAAGTTTCTTTTGCCAGTGTGTTACGCAGCTGGAAAGCTACAGAATGGTGCAGGGGATTCCAGGCTAGGCCATTCCTGACTGGGTCTATAAGCAGGAGTGCTTTTTCTAAACGGCATTTCTATGGTTCTTCAATGGGGCTAGGATGTAAACGTGTTTCTGCTTCAAAGGAAAGCAGCTAGGAGAAAGTTTCTTTTGCCAGTGTGTGAGGGAGCTGGAAAGCTGCAGAATGGTGCAGAGGATTCCAGGCTAGGCCATTCCTGGCTGGGTCTATAAGCAGAAGGAGTGCTTTTTCTAAAGGGCATTTCTCTGGTTCTTCAATGGGGCTAGGATGTAAACGTGTTTCTGCTTCAAAGGAAAGCAGCTAGGAGAAAGTTTCTTTTGCCATTGTGTGAGGGAGCTGGAAAGCTGCAGAATGGTGTAGGGGATTCCAGGCTAGGTCATTCCTGGCTGAGTCTATAAGCAGAAGGAGTGCTCTTTCTAAACGGAATTTCTATGTTTCCTCAATGGGGCTAGGATGTAAACGTGTTTCTGCTTCAAAGGAAAGCAGCTAGGAGAGAGTTTCTTTTGCCAGTGTGTGACACAGCTGGAAAGCTGCAGAATGGTGTAGGGGATTCCAGGCTAGGTCATTCCTGACTGGGTCTAAAAGCAGAAGGAGTGCTTTTTGTAAAGCGAATTTCTATGGTTCTTCAATAGGGATAGGATGTAAACGTGTTTCTGCTTCAAAGGAAAGCAGCTAGGAGAAAGATTCTTTTGCCAGTGTGTGAGGGAGCTGGAAAGCTGCAGAATGGTGCAGGGGATTCCAGGCTAGGCCATTCCTGGCTGGGTCTACAATCAGAAGGAGTGCTTTTTCTAAACGGCATTTCTACGGTTCTTCAATGGGGCTAGGATGTAAACGTGTTTCTGCTTCAAAGGAAAGCAGCTAGGAGAAAGTTTCTTTTGCCAGTGTGTGAGGGAGCTGGAAAGCTGCAGAATGGTGCAGGGGATTCCAGGCTAGGCCATTCCTGGCTGGGTCTCTAAGCAGAAGGAGTGCTTTTTCTAAAGGGCATTTCTCTGGTTCTTCAATGGGGCTAAGATGTAAACGTGTTTCTGCTTCAAAGGAAAGCAGCTAGGAGAAAGTTTCTTTCGCCAGTGTGTGAGGAAGCTGGAAAGCTACAGAATGATGCAGGGGATTCCAGGCTAGGCCATTCCTGGCTGGGTCTATAAGAAGAAGTAGTGCTTTTTGTAAACCGAATTTCTATGGTTCTTCAATGGGGCTAGGATGTAAACGAGTTTCTGCTTCAAAGGAAAGCAGCTAGGAGAAAGTTTCTTTTGCCAGTGTGTGAGGGAGCTGGAAAGCTACAGAATTATGCAGGGGATTCCAGACTAGGCCATTCCTGGCTGGGTCTATAAGCAGAAGGAGTGCTTTTTCTAAAGGGCATTTCTCTGGTTCTTCAATGGGGCTAGGATGTAAACGTGTTTCTGCTTCAAAGGAAAGCAGCTAGGAGAAAGTTTCTTTTGCCAGTGTGTGAGGGAGCTGGAAAGCTGCAGATTGGTGCAGGGGATTCCAGGCTAGGCCATTCCTGGCTGGGTCTACACGCCGAAGGAGTGCTTTTTGTAAAGTGAATTTCTATGGTTCTAAAATGGGGCTAGGATGTCAAGTGTTTCTGCTTCAAAGGAAAGCAGCTAGGAGAAAGTTTCTTTTGCCAGTGTGTGAGGGAGCTGGAAAACTACAGAATGGTGCTGGGTATTCCAGGCTAGGTCATTCCTGACTGGGTCTATAAGCAGAAGGAGTGCTTTTTGTAAAGCAAATTTCTATGGTTCATCAATTGAGCTAGGATGTAAACGTGTTTCTGCTTCAAAGGAAAGCAGCTAGGAGAAAGTTTCTTTTGCCAGTGTGTGAGGGAGCTGGAAAGCTGCAGAATGGTGTAGGGGACTCCAGGCTATGTCATTCCTGGCTGGGTCTACAATCAGAAGGAGTGCTCTTTTTAAACGGCATTTCTATGGTTCTTCAATGGGGCTAGGATGTAAACGTGTTTCTGCTTCAAAGGAAAGCAGCTAGGAGAAAGTTTCTGTTGACAGTGTGTGAGGGAGCTGGAAAGCTACCGAATGGTGCAGGGCATTCCAGACTAGGCCATTCCTGGCTGGGTCTATAAGCAGAAGGAGTGCTTTTTCTAAAGGGCATTTCTCTGGTTCTTCAATGGGGCTAGGATGTAAACGTGTTTCTGCTTCAAAGGAAAGCAGCTAGGAGAAAGTTTCTTTTGCCAGTGTGTGAGGGAGCTGGAAAGCTGCAGATTGGTGCAGGGGATTCCAGGCTAGGCCATTCCTGGCTGGGTCTACACGCCGAAGGAGTGCTTTTTGTAAAGTGAATTTCTATGGTTCTAAAATGGGGCTAGGATGTCAAGTGTTTCTGCTTCAAAGGAAAGCAGCTAGGAGAAAGTTTCTTTTGCCAGTGTGTGAGGGAGCTGGAAAACTACAGAATGGTGCAGAGGATTCCAGGCTAGGCCATTCCTGGCTGGGTCTATAAGCAGAAGGAGTGCTTTTTGTAAAGCGAATTTCTATGGTTCTTCAATGGGGCTAGGATGTAAACGTGTTTCTGCTTCAAAGGAAAGCAGCTAGGAGAAAGTTTCTTTTGCCAGTGTGTTACGCAGCTGGAAAGCTGCAGAATGGTGCAGGGGATTCCAGGCTAGGCCATTCCTGGCTGGGTCTATAAGCAGAAGGAGTGCTTTTTCTAAAGGGCATTTCTATGGTTCTTTAATGGGTCTAGGATGTAAACGTGTTTCTCCTTCAAAGGAAAGCAGCTAGGAGAAAGTTTCTTTTGCCAGTGTGTTACGCAGCTGGAACGCTGCAGAATGGTGTAGGGGATTCCAGGCTAGGTCACTGCTGACTGGGTCTATAAGCAGAATGAGTGCTTTTTCTAAACGGCATTTCTATGGTTCTTCAATGGGGCTAGGATGTAAACGTGTTTCTGCTTCCAAGGAAAGCAGGTAGGAGAAAGTTTCTTTTGCCAGTGTGTGAGGGAGCTGGAAAGCTACAGAATGGATTAGGGGATTCCAGGCTAGGCCATTCCTGGCTGGGTCTACACGCAGAAGGAGTGCTTTTTGTAAACCGAATTTCTATGGTTCTTCAATGGGGCTAGGATGTAAACGTGTTTCTGCGTCAAAGGAAAGCAGCTAGGAGAAAGTTTCTTTTGCCAGTGTGTGAGGGAGCTGGAAAGCTACTGATGGTGCAGGGGATTCCAGGCTAGGCCATTCCTGGCTGGGTACAGAAGCAGAATGAGTGCTTTTTCAAAATGGCATTTCTATGGTTCTTCAATGGGGCTAGGATGTAAACGTGTTTCTGCTTCAAAGGAAAGCAGCTAGGAGAAAGTTTCTTTTGCCAGTGTGTTACGCAGCTGGAAAGCTGCAGAATGGTGCAGGGGATTCCAGGATAGGCCATTCCTGCCTGGGTCTATAAGCAGAAGGAGTGCTTTTTCTAAAGGGCATTTCTATGGTTCTTTAATGGGGCTAGGATGTAAACGTGTTTCTGCTTCAAAGGAAAGCAGCTAGGAGAGAGATTCTTTTGCCAGTGTGTGACACAGCTGGAAAGCTGCAGAACTGTGTAGGGGATTCCAGGCTAGGTCATTCCTGACTGGGTCTATAAGCAGAAGGAGTGCTTTTTGTAAAGCGAATTTCTATGGTTCTTCAATAGGGATAGGATGTAAACGTGTTTCTGCTTCAAAGGAAAGCAGCTAGGAGAAAGTTTCTTTTGCCAGTGTGTTACGCAGCTGGAAAGCTGCAGAATGGTGCAGGGGATTCCAGGCTAGGCCATTCCTGGCTGGGTCTACACGCAGAAGGAGTGCTTTTTGTAAACCGAATTTCTATGGTTCTTCAATGGGGCTAGGATGTAAACGTGTTTCTGCGTCAAAGGAAAGCAGCTAGGAGAAAGTTTCTTTTGCCAGTGTGTGAGGGAGCTGGAAAGCTACAGAATGGTGCAGGGGATTCCAGGCTAGGTCATTCCTCACTGGGTCTATAAGCAGAATGAGTGCTTTTTGTAAAGCGAATTTCTATGGTTCTTCAATAGGGATAGGATGTAAATGTGTCTCTGCTTCAAAGGAAAGCAGCTAGGAGAAAGTTTCTTTTGCCAGTGTGTGAGGGAGCTGGAAAGCTACAGAATGGTGAAGGGGATTCCAAGCTAGGCCATTCCTGGCTGGGTCTATAAGCAGAAGGAGTGCTTTTTCAAAACGGCATTTCTATGGTTCTTCAATGGGGCTAGGATGTAAAGGTGTTTCTGCTTCAAAGGAAAGCAGCTAGGAGAAAGTTTCTTTTGCCAGTGTGTGAGGGAGCTGGAAAGCTACAGAATGGTGCAGGGGATTCCAGGCTAGGCCATTCCTGTCTGGGTCTATAAGCAGAATGAGTGCTTTTTGTAAACCGAATTTCTATGGTTCTTCAATGGGACTAGGATGTAAAATGTGTTTCTGCTTCAAAGGAAAGCAGCTAGGAGAGAGTTTCTTTTGCCAGTGTGTGACACAGCTGGAAAGCTGCAGAATGGTGTAGGGGATTCCAGGCTAGGTCATTCCTGACTGGGTCTATAAGCAGAAGGAGTGCTTTTTGTAAAGCGAATTTCTATGGTTCTTCAATAGGGATAGGATGTAAACGTGTTTCTGCTTCAAAGGAAAGCAGGTAGGAGAAAGTTTCTTTTGCCAGTGTGTTATGCAGCTGGAAAGCTGCAGAATTGTGCAGGGGATTCCAGGCTAGGCCATTCCTGGCTGGGTCTATAAGCAGAAGGAGTGCTTTTTCTAAACGGCATTTCTATGGTTCTTCAATGGGGCTAGGATGTAAACGTGTTTCTGCTTCCAAGGAAAGCAGGTAGGAGAAAGTTTCTTTTGCCAGTGTGTGAGGGAGCTGGAAAGCTACAGAATGGATTAGGGGATTCCAGGCTAGGCCATTCCTCACTGGGTCTATAAGCAGAAGGAGTGCTTTTTGTAAAGCGCATTTCTATGGTTCTTCAATAGGGATAGGATGTAAACGTGTTTCTGCTTCAAAGGAAAGCAGCTAGGAGAAAGTTTCTTTTGCCAGTGTGTGAGGGAGCTGGAAAGCTACTGATGGTGCAGGGGATTCCAGGCTAGGCCATTCCTGGCTGGGTACAGAAGCAGAATGAGTGCTTTTTCAAAATGGCATTTCTATGGTTCTTCAATGGGGCTAGGATGTAAACGTGTTTCTGCTTCAAAGGAAAGCAGCTAGGAGAAAGTTTCTTTTGCCAGTGTGTGAGGGAGCTGGAAAGCTACAGAATGATGCAGGGGATTCCAGGCTAGGCCATTCCTGGCTGGGTACAGAAGCAGAATGAGTGCTTTTTCAAAATGCCATTTCTATGGTTCTTCAATTGGGCTAGGATGTAAACGTGTTTCTGCTTCAAAGGAAAGCAGCTAGGAGAAAGTTTCTTTTGCCAGTGTGTTACGCAGCTGGAAAGCTGCAGAATGGTGCAGGGGATTCCAGGATAGGCCATTCCTGGCTGGGTCTATAAGCAGAAGGAGTGCTTTTTCTAAAGGGCATTTCTATGGTTCTTCAATGGGGCTAGGATGTAAACGTGTTTCTGCTTCAAAGGAAAGCAGCTAGGAGAGAGATTCTTTTGCCAGTGTGTGACACAGCTGGAAAGCTGCAGAATTGTGTAGGGGATTCCAGGCTAGGTCATTCCTGACTGGGTCTATAAGCAGAAGGAGTGCTTTTTGTAAAGCGAATTTCTATGGTTCTTCAATAGGGATAGGATGTAAATGTGTCTCTGCTTCAAAGGAAAGCAGCTAGGAGAAAGTTTCTTTTGCCAGTGTGTGAGGGAGCTGGAAAGCTGCAGAATGGTGAAGGGGATTCCAAGCTAGGCCATTCCAGGCTGGGTCTATAAGCAGAAGGAGTGCTTTTTCAAAACGGCATTTCTATGGTTCTTCAATGGGGCTAGGATGTAAACGTGTTTCTGCTTCAAAGGAAAGCAGCTAGGAGAAAGTTTCTTTTGCCAGTGTGTGAGGGAGCTGGAAAGCTACAGAATGGTGCAGGGGATTCCAGGCTAGGCCATTCCTGTCTGGGTCTATAAGCAGAATGAGTGCTTTTTGTAAACCGAATTTCTATGGTTCTTCAATGGGACTAGGATGTAAAATGTGTTTCTGCTTCAAAGGAAAGCAGCTAGGAGAGAGTTTCTTTTGCCAGTGTGTGACACAGCTGGAAAGCTGCAGAATGGTGTAGGGGATTCCAGGCTAGGTCATTCCTGACTGGGTCTATAAGCAGAAGGAGTGCTTTTTGTAAAGCGAATTTCTATGGTTCTTCAATAGGGATAGGATGTAAACGTGTTTCTGCTTCAAAGGAAAGCAGGTAGGAGAAAGTTTCTTTTGCCAGTGTGTTATGCAGCTGGAAAGCTGCAGAATTGTGCAGGGGATTCCAGGCTAGGCCATTCCTGGCTGGGTCTATAAGCAGAAGGAGTGCTTTTTCTAAACGGCATTTCTATGGTTCTTCAATGGGGCTAGGATGTAAACGTGTTTCTGCTTCCAAGGAAAGCAGGTAGGAGAAAGTTTCTTTTGCCAGTGTGTGAGGGAGCTGGAAAGCTACAGAATGGATTAGGGGATTCCAGGCTAGGCCATTCCTCACTGGGTCTATAAGCAGAAGGAGTGCTTTTTGTAAAGCGCATTTCTATGGTTCTTCAATAGGGATAGGATGTAAACGTGTTTCTGCTTCAAAGGAAAGCAGCTAGGAGAAAGTTTCTTTTGCCAGTGTGTTATGCAGCTGGAAAGCTGCAGAATTGTGCAGGGGATTCCAGGCTAGGCCATTCCTGGCTGGGTCTATAAGCAGAAGGAGTGCTTTTTCTAAAGGGCATTTCTCTGGTTCTTCAATGGGGCTAGGATGTAAACGTGTTTCTGCTTCAAAGGAAAGCAGCTGGGAGAAAGTTTCTTTTGCCAGTGTGTGAGGGAGCTGGAAAGCTGCAGAATGGTGCAGGGGATTCCAGGCTAGGCCATTCCTGGCTGTCTCTCTAAGCAGAAGGAGTGCTTTTTCTAAAGGGCATTTCTATGGTTCTTCAATGGGGCTAGGATGTAAACGTGTTTCTGCTTCAAAGGAAAGCAGCTAGGAGAAAGTTTCTTTTGCCAGTGTGTGAGGGAGCTGGAAAGCTACAGAATGATGCAGGGGATTCCAGGCTAGGCCATTCCTGGCTGGGTCTATAAGCAGAAGGAGTGCTTTTTGTAAACCGAATTTCTCTGGTTCTTCAATGGGGCTAGGATGTAAAGGTGTTTCTGCTTCAAAGGAAAGCAGCTAGGAGAAAGTTTCTTTTGCCAGTGTGTTACGCAGCTGGAAAGCTGCAGAATGGTGCAGGGGATTCCAGGCTAGGTCATTCCTGACTGGGTCTATAAGCAGAAGGAGTGCTTTTTCTAAACGGCATTTCTATGGATCTTCAATGGGACTAGGATGTAAACGTGTTTCTGCTTCAAAGGAAAGCAGCTAGGAGAAAGTTTCTTTTGCCAGTGTGTTACGCAGCTGGAAAGCTGCAGAATGGTGAAGGGGATTCCAGGATAGGCCATTCCTGGCTGGGTCTATAAGCAGAATGATTGCTTTTTGTAAACGGCATTTCTCTGGTTCTTCAATGGGGCTAGGAGGTAAACGTGTTTCTGCTTCAAAGGAAAGCAGCTAGGAGAAAGTTTCTTTTGCCAGTGTGTGAGGGAGCTGGAAAGCTGCAGATGGGGCAGAGGATTCCAGGCTAGGCCATTCCTGGCTGGGTCTGCACGCAGAAGGAGTGCTTTTTGTAAAGCGAATTTCTATGGTTCTTCAATGGGGCTAGGATGGAAACGTGTTTCTGCTTCAAAGGAAAGGAGCCAGGAGAAAGTTTCTTTTGCCAGTGTGTTACGCAGCTGGAAAGCTGCAGAATGGTGAAGGGGATTCCAGGATAGGCCATTCCTGGCTGGGTCTATAAACAGAAGGAGTGCTTTTTCTAAAGGGCATTTCTATGGTTCTTCAATGGGGCTAGGATGTAAACGTGTTTCTGCTTCAAAGGAAAGCAGGTAGGAGAAAGTTTCTTTTGCCAGTGTGTGAGGGAGATGGAAAGCTACAGAATGGTTGTCTTGGGTTCAAATGCAAGTTCCCAGAGACTCTTATAAATTTGGTAGACCCAATGACAATTTATAGAATTTATAGAGTTTATAGAGTAACCTCCCCTCCTCCCCCTCCTTTCCCCAAAAGACAGGGAGAGAGATAAGAGGTAGGGACACCCCCAATAAATCAATCTCACTCGATTTGGAAGTTAAAAAGGAAAAGTTTAACAATAACTTAGAAAAAAGGGATTGGAGGTAGGGGAGTTTACAAAGGATAAGGAAGGGAAAACGGCAAAATACAAAACAGGGATGGATACAACCCGAGTAGTGTGATGGTGTCTCTGCCTCGTGGCTGGTATGCAGTATCAGTGTGTGTGTGTGTGATCATGAACGCAGGTAAGAGGAGAAACGAACAAGAGCAAGAGAGCGAGGAGCAGGAAGTGCTCCTCTTTTATACCGCAGGAAGTGGGGGGAGTGGGCTAACCATCACCTGGAGTGTGGCCCACCCCTGAGGAGGGGCCGAGACCCCTAGGGTCAGGTTCAGGGTCACTCCCCCAGGAGTGTTAACCCTATACATTCCACCCCTTGGTTAGACCACTTCCACCTTCCTATGAAACAGTCTTCTTCTCCAAAGATGGGAAAAGTGTCCATGGGTTAAGAGTTCGTGAAGTCCTTCTTGGTCCCCGGCTGTATCTCAAGGCGATGTGCTCCTCTGGTCCGGTGCAGGTTGGTGAGATGTGAGCAGGACAGGAACGGAAGAAAAGTCAGTGAAGCAGGAACAGTTCTTGTTGGAACTCAGGAAAAGAGTCTTTTCCCTCTGTGAAGAAAACATCAGGAACAGTCTCTTGGTGTCTGGCATCAGGGGAACAGGTGTGGATGAGATGGCTGTAGACATCCTCTGGAGGGAAATCAGGAACAGTCTCTCACTGCAGGGCATCAGTGACGAATCAGATGCAGGGTTCTGGTTGGACGCCGTGGTGTGATGTGATGTTGTAGGACTCTGGATAGCTGCTGCTGTGATGTAGGTTCTGTTGGACGCCGTGTAGTGGTGAGAGTATAACTACAAAAACAACTTGTAACCCCTTATGAACTATAATACAAGTATTGCACAACTATGATACAAGTATTGCACAACTATGATACAACTATTATACAAGATAACCTGAAAGTATCTGGAACACATGGAATCAACTCTGAGATTTCAAAACCTTTTCAGCTAAAGAGAGATTTCTCTGAGGGACACACTCGATAACACCAGTTTCCATCATCACCCAGTATGTGTGACCAGGACCCTCTGCAGATACCACCCCTTTGATAGGTTTTCCCCCACCAGAGGCAGGAGCAACCCACACGGTCTTTCCCAGTAGATTCCTTTCACAGACCACAGGAACTCCATCTCCCTCAACTGTGGGCAGTAGGGCAGACTGAGCAGGGCCAGCTCTGTTAACTGATCCCCTGCTATTCACCAGCCAAGTGGCTTCTGCAAGGTGCTTCTCCCAGTTTCTGAGAGTTCCACCTCCCATAGCCTTCAGGGTGGTTTTCAGCAGACCATTGTGTCGCTCAATCTTTCCTGCAGCCTGTGGGTAGTATGGGATGTGATAAACCCATTCTATCCCATGCTCTTTTGCCCAGTTGCTTACAAGGTGGTTCTTGAAATGGGTCCTATTGTCTGACTCAATCCTCTCTGGGGTACCGTGTCTCCACAGGATGTGGCTCTGCAGGCCCAGAATGGTGTTACGGGCAGTAGCATGAGGTACTGGGTAGGTTTCCAGCCACCCCGTGCTTCCCTCCACCATGGTTAACACATACTGCTTGCCACTGCGAGACCGAGGCAGAGTGATGTAATCAATCTGCCAGGCCTCCCCATACCTGTACTTTGACCACCGTCCCCCGTACCACAAAGGCTTCATGCGCTTAGCTTGCTTTATGGTGGCACAGATGTCACATTCATGGATAACCTGAGTTATGGCCTCCATGGATATGTCCACGGATCTGTCTCGGGCCCATTGGTATGTGGCATCTCTTCCTTGGTGACCAGAAGAGTCATGTGCCCACCGAGCTAAGAACAGTTCACCTTTGTGCTTCCAGTCCAGGTCAATCTGGCAGATGTGGGCAGCCTGGTCAGCTTGGTGGTTATGCTGCTGTTCTTCAGTGGCTCTGCTCTTTGGGATGTGAGCACTGATGTGTCGGATTTTAACTGGCAGTTTGTCCAGGCGTGCAGAAATGTCTTGCCAGAGATCAGCAGCCCAAATAGGCTTCCCTTTTCTCTGCCAATCATTTCTCTTCCACTCCTTCAGCCACCCCCATAAAGCATTTGCTACCATCCATGAGTCGGTGTAGATGTATAGCATTGGCCACTGCTCTCGTTCTGCAATGTCCAGGGCCAGCTGGATGGCTTTCACCTCAGCATACTGGCTGGATTCGCCTTCTCCATCTCTTGCCTCTGCAACCCTGCGTGTGGGGTTCCAGACGGCAGCCTTCCATCTTCGCTTGCTGCCTACCAGGCGGCAGGATCCATCTGTGAAGAGAGCATATGCCTTTTCCTCCTCAGGGAGGTCACTGTATGGGGGGGCTTCCTCGGCACGGGTCACTGCCTTCTCTTCTGCTGGCTTTCCGAAGTCAGTGCCCTCTGGCCAGTTGGTGATGACCTCTACAATGCCTGGGCGCTCGAGAGTCCCCATCCTAGCCCTCTGAGTTATCAGAGCCATCCACTTACTCCAAGTGGCATCTGTGGCATGGTGCGGAGTCGAACCCTTCCCTTTAAACATCCAAGTCAGGACTGGAAGCCTTGGAGCTAAAAGGAGTGGTGACTCCGTCCCAATCACCTCAGAGGCAGCTCTGACTCCCTCATAGGCAGCTAGGATTTCTTTCTCTGTGGGGGTATACTTGGTCTCTGAGCCTTTGTACGCCTTGCTCCAGAACCCGAGTGGGCGGCCTCTTGTCTCATCAGGAGCTTTCTGCCATAGGCTCCAGCTAGGACCATTCTCACCGGCTGCTGTGTAGAGAATGTTCTTAATCTCTGGGCCGGTTCGGACTGGTCCCAAGGCCATGGCATGGACCACCTCTCGTTTGATCTGGTCAAATGCCACTTGCTGCTCAGGTCCCCACTCAAAGTTATTTCTCTTTCTTGTAACGTCAAAGAGGGGTTTCACAATTTGACTGTACCCGGGAATGTGCATCTTCCAAAAGCCCACAAACCCCAGGAAGGATTGTGTCTCCTTCCGGTTAGTGGGTTCCACCATAGTGGCCACTTTATTCACCACATCCATAGGGATGTGGCGTCGGCCATCCTGCCATCGAACTCCCAGGAACTGGATCTCTCTGGCAGGCCCTTTCACTTTGCTTCTCTTAATGGCAAAACCAGCATCCAACAGGATATTAATGATCTTCTCACCCTTCTGGAAGACCTCCTCTGCTGTCTCACCCCATACAATGATGTCATCGATGTACTGCAGATGTTCCGGAGCTCCACCCTTCTCCAGTGCAGTCTGGATGATGCCATGGCAGATTGTAGGGCTGTGCTTCCACCCTTGAGGCAGTCTGTTCCAGTGGTACTGGACTCCTCTCCAGGTGAAGGCAAACTGTGGCCTACATTCTTCTGAAATGGGGATGGAGAAGAAAGCATTAGCAATGTCAATTGTGGCATACCATTTGGCCTCCTTTGTTTCCAGTTCATACTGCAGCTCCAACATATCAGGCACGGCTGCGCTGATTGGAGGAGTCACTTCGTTCAGGCCTTGGAAATCCACCGTGAGTCTCCACTCCCCTGTCTCCTTTCGCACTGGCCATATCGGGCTGTTGAAGGGCGAGTGGCTCTTGCTGATGACAAGCTGCTGCTCCAGGCGGCGAATCAGCTGCTGTATGGGTAGCAGGGAGTCTCTGTTGGTGCGGTATTGCCTGCGATGAACTACATGAGAAGCAATAGGTAACTTGACATCTTCCACCTTGTGGGTACCAACCACGGAAGGGTCATCTGACAAGCCAGGCATGATAGACAGCTGCTCTTTGTCTGCAGTCTCTACAGCTGCTATGCCAAAAGCCCACTTGTTCCCCTTCGGATCTTTAAAGTACCCTTCCCGGAGAAAGTCGATCCCCAGGATGCAAGGTGCATCAGGGCCAGTTACTATGGAGTGCTTCTCCCACACATTCCCGGTGAGGCTTATCTCAGCCTGCAGCACAGTCAACTCCTGAGACCCCCCTGTGACTCCTGCAATTGTAACAGTTTCTGTCCCCCTGTGGCTGGAGGGGATCAGAGTGCATTGGGCACCGGTGTCTACCAACGCTCTGTACTTCTCGGCTTCAGAAGTGCCAGGCCATTTCACAAACACGTCCCAATATACTCTGTTATCCCTGGCCTCCGCCTGGCTGGAGACAGGGCACCTCTAATTCTGAGCAGTGTGACTGCATGAGGCACATGGACCTGAGTTACTGGCTTCACCACCCCTTGAGCGAGAGCGCTGCCTGCGGGACACTGGGGCAACCCCTCTTCTGGAGGAGTTATTCCCTGTGTTTGTCCCCTGCAGTTCCCTTACCCTGGCCGATAGAGCTGAGGTGGGCTGGCCATGCCATCTATCCATGTTTTCCCCATGGTCACACAGTGTTCTCCAGAGTGACCCCCTGTGTGTACCCTGTCTGCTCTGGGCTGGTCTCCTGCGGGGAGGAGGAGGAGCACGGCGGCGTGTGTTCCTTATAGCTGAGACTTGCACCCATTCTGAAGGTGAAGAGCAGTCATCCTCTGCCTTCTGCATTTCAGAGAAAGAGGCTTTTAGCTCGTTCATTTCTTGGGTGAGGGTCTCTACAGTGGCAATTAAGGTTTTCCTCGACAAACTGTCTTCAAACTGTCTTAGGTCATTCACAAACTCCCTGATTGTGGGAAGGTTGTTGGGGTCTCTGCCCGGCAGCAGTGCTCCCAATGTGGGGGCATATGTGGAAGGGGCACACTGAGTCAGTTTCTTTAAGAGGGCTGGCTTCATGCGGACATCATCAGGGTCCGAGGGCCTCTGGTCGGCTCCATAAATTATCTCTTGAACCGCCATTTGCCTCAGGTATGAGATCCCCTGTTCCATATCTGTCCATCTAAGGGGATGGAAAATCATGTCATCCTTAGTCGGGTACCTGTACCTCACAGCTATCAGAAGCCTGGCCCAAAGTGAGTGGGTACCATCGAGCCTTCCCAGTTCCTTATCCACACCTCCATCCCTCGACAAGGATCCCAGTTGCTTTGCCTCCCTCTGATCTAGGTCCACAGTTTCTGCTCCTGCATCCCAGCATTTCAAAAGCCAGGCTAAAAGGGACTGTCCGTTTGCCCTTGCATACTCCTGCCTTATGTGCCTGATTTCCTTTCTGGGCGTGGAGCTGATAAGGATCACTCCATTATCAGGTCCATTTCCAGCTGGTTGCTGTTGCTGGGGGGTGCTGGTTCCCGAAGAGGTCCCTTGCCCTGGATCGGTATCTGCGGGAGGGTTTTGATTTGATCTTGCTGGCCGCGTGGTAATTGGCGCTAGGTGAAGGGGGCTGGGCTGAGGGGGCAGGGTCCGGGGGGGCTGCCCTGGGCGGGACCGGAGGCGGAGTTCGGGGCGGAGCCGCGCTAGGGGCGGTGCCTGCGCTGGGGGCGGCCGGAACGGCCTGACCTGTCGCCCAACCCCCGCAGCTACAGCTCAGGCAGTGAGGGCCGCCCCTCCCCCTAAGCACCCTAATGGCGGCGCCCACCCGATACTTCCACGTGTCCCAGTTCACCGCTATCTTATTAATTCCCAAACCCAAATTTACACACAGTGAAATAACAGCTATCCAGTACCATTTTTCCCCCAAAATATCTGGAGCTTCTGTGCTCCAATGCATATACTCAGATTGATTCCATGTTCCAGAAACATTTCTAAACACAGTGATATTACTAACAGAATTCAGGAAATAGGCATAGACTCGGGCAGGCAAATGCTTAGAATATTCCCAGAGCATATCAATGACAATCCAGAAGACATGGTAACTTATAAACTTTAACAGCCAGCCCCACAACAGCCATGCAAAAGCGTTAATTGTTGGGAGAAGGAAAGAAATGGACACCGCAGCCAATCCAATATGGATTATAAGCAGGTGACAACTTTATTGGAGCAGCAGCGTTCTTTTATAGCAAGCAGCTAAGGTATTCCACTGTCAGCAATTGCTTATCTATAGCTCTACGGGATGCACTTGTGTGGTCCTTTCCTTCAAAACAAGTATTGTGTTCCTTCTTCATAACAGGAAACACATCCTTTTTCCCCTTGTTTACCACTTTGCCCAAGGACAGTGTCCTTGGTCACTTTGTCACATCAGCATGTTGCAATCTCTTCATTCTGCTGACCCACCAATTTCATATATTCTCCATGCCCATTCTCTCTTAGCCATTCCTCAACAGTTAATGATTAAGACTTTCAGAATATCCATTTTTTTTTTTTTTAACTTCCAAATCTTCTCTGAAAGAATTCTTTCTACCTAGCCCCACGTTGGGCGCCAAATAAATTGTCTTGGGTTCAAATGCAAGTTCCCAGAGACTCTTATAAATTTGGTAGACCCAATGACAATTTATAGAATTTATAGAGTTTATAGAGTAACCTCCCCTCCTCCCCCTCCTTTCCCCAAAAGACAGGGAGAGAGATAAGAGGTAGGGACACCCCCAATAAATCAATCTCACTCGATTTGGAAGTTAAAAAGGAAAAGTTTAACAATAACTTAGAAAAAAGGGATTGGAGGTAGGGGAGTTTACAAAGGATAAGGAAGGGAAAACAGCAAAATACAAAACAGGGATGGATACAACCCGAGTAGTGTGATGGTGTCTCTGCCTCGTGGCTGGTATGCAGTATCAGTGTGTGTGTGTGTGATCATGAACGCAGGTAAGAGGAGAAACGAACAAGAGCAAGAGAGCGAGGAGCAGGAAGTGCTCCTCTTTTATACCGCAGGAAGTGGGGGGAGTGGGCTAACCATCACCTGGAGTGTGGCCCACCCCTGAGGAGGGGCCGAGACCCCTAGGGTCAGGTTCAGGGTCACTCCCCCAGGAGTGTTAACCCTATACAATGGTACAGGAGATTCCTGGATAGGCCATTCCTGGCTGGGTCTATAAGCAGAATGATTGCTTTTTGTAAACGGCATTTCTATGGTTCTTCAATGGGGCTAGGATGTAAAATGTGTTTCTGCTTCAAAGGAAAGCAGCTAGGAGAAAGTTTCTTTTGCCAGTGTGTTACGCAGCTGGAAAGCTGCAGAATGGTGCAGGGGATTCCAGGCTCGGTCATTCCTCACTGGGTCTATAAGCAGAAGGAGTGCTTTTTGTAAACCGAATTTCTATGGTTCTTCAATGGGGCTAGGATGTAAACGAGTGTCTGCTTCAAAGGAAAGCAGCTAGGAGAAAGTTTCTTTTGCCAGTGTGTGACGCAGCTGGAAAGCTGCAGAATGGTGTAGGGGATTCCAGGCTAGGTCATTCCTGACTGGGTCTATAAGCAGAAGGAGTGCTTTTTGCAAAGCGAATTTCTATGGTTCTTCAATAGGGATAGGATGTAAACGTGTTTCTGCTTCAAAGGAAAGCAGCTAGGAGAAAGTTTCTTTTGCCAGTGTGTGAGGGAGCTGGAAAGCTACAGAATGATGCAGGGGATTCCAGGATAGGCCATTCCTGGCTGGGTCTATAAACAGAAGGAGTGCTTTTTCTAAAGGGCATTTCTATGGTTCTTCAAAGGGGCTAGGATGTAAATGTGTTTCTGCTTCAAAGGAAAGCAGCTAGGAGAAAGTTTCTTTTGCCAGTGTGTTATGCAGCTGGAAAGCTGCAGAATGGTGAAGGGGATTCCAGGCTAGGTCATTCCTGACTGGGTCTATAAGCAGAAGGAGTGCTTTTTCTAAACGGCATTTCTATGGTTCTTCAATGGGGCTAGGATTTAAACGTGTTTCTGCTTCAAAGGAAAGCAGCTAGGAGAAAGTTTCTTTTGCCAGTGTGTGAGGGAGCTGGAAAGCTGAAGATGGGGCAGAGGATTCCAGGCTAGGCCATTCCTGGCAGGGTCTGCACGCAGAAGGAGTGCTTTTGGTAAAGCGAATTTCTATGGTTCTTCAATGGGGCTAGGATGTAAACGTGTTTCTGCTTCAAAGGAAAGCAGCTAGGAGAAAGTTTCTTTTGCCAGTGTGTTACGCAGCTAGAAAGCTGCAGAATGGTGCAGGGGATTCCAGGCTTGGCCATTCCTGGCTGGGTCTATAAGCAGAAGGAGTGCTTTTTCAAAACGCATTCTTATGGTTCTTCAATAGGGCTAGGATGTAAACGTGTTTCTGCTTCAAAGGAAAGCAGCTAGGAGAAAGTTTCTTTTGCCAGTGTGTGAGGGAGCTGGAAAGCTACAGAATGATGCAGGGGATTCCAGGCTAGGCCATTCCTGGCTGGGTCTATAAGCAGAAGGAGTGCTTTTTCTAAAGGGCATTTCTATGGTTCTTCAATGGGGCTAGGATGTAAACGTGTTTCTGCTTCAAAGGAAAGCAGCTAGGAGAACGTTTCTTTTGCCAGTGTGTGAGGGAGCTGGAAAGCTGCAGAATGGTGCAGAGGATCCCAGGCTAGGCCATTCCTGGCTGGGTCTACACGCAGAAGGAGTGCTTTTTGTAAAGTGAATTTCTATGGTTCTAAAATGGGGCCAGGATGTAAAGTGTTTCTGCTTCAAAGGAAAGGAGCCAGGAGAAAGTTTCTTTTGCCAGTGTGTTACGCAGCTGGAAAGCTGCAGAATGGTGCAGGGGATTCCAGGCTAGGTCATTCCTGACTGGGTCTATAAGCAGAAGGAGTGCTTTTTCTAAACGGCATTTCTATGGTTCTTCAATGGGGCTAGGATGTAAACGTGTTTCTGCTTCAAAGGAAAGCAGCTAGGAGAAAGTTTCTTTTGCCAGTGTGTGAGGGAGCTGGAAAGCTGCAGAATGGTGCTGGGTATTCCAGGCTAGGTCATTCCTGACTGGGTCTATAAGCAGAAGGAGTGCTTTTTGTAAAGCATATTTCTATGGTTCTTCAATAGGGCTAGGATGTAAACGTGTTTCTGCTTCAAAGGAAAGCATCTAGGAGAAAGTTTCTTTTGCCAGTGTGTGAGGGAGCTGGAAAGCTGCAGAATGGTGTAGGGGATTCCAGGCTAGGTCATTCCTGGCTGGGTCTATAAGCAGAAGGAGTGCTTTTTCTAAACGGAATTTCTATGGTTCTTCAATGGGGCTAGGATGTAAACGTGTTTCTGCTTCAAAGGAAAGCAGCTAGGAGAGAGTTTCTTTTGCCAGTGTGTGACACAGCTGGAAAGCTGCAGAATGGTGTAGGGGATTCCAGGCTAGGTCATTCCTGACTGGGTCTAAAAGCAGAAGGAGTGCTTTTTGTAAAGCGAATTTCTATGGTTCTTCAATAGGGATAGGATGTAAACGTGTTTCTGCTTCAAAGGAAAGCAGCTAGGAGAAAGTTTCTTTTGCCAGTGTGTGAGGGAGCTGGAAAGCTGCAGAATGGTGCAGGGGATTCCAGGCTAGGCCATTCCTGGCTTGGTCTCTAAGCAGAAGGAGTGCTTTTTCTAAAGGGCATTTCTATGGTTCTTCAATGGGGCTAGGATGGAAACGTGTTTCTGCTTCAAAGGAAAGCAGCTAGGAGAAAGTTTCTTTTGCCAGTGTGTGAGGGAGCTGGAAAGCTGCAGAATGGTGCAGGGGATTCCAGGCTAGGCCATTCCTGGCTGGGTCTCTAAGCAGAAGGAGTGCTTTTTCTAAAGGGCATTTCTATGGTTCTTCAATGGGGCTAGGATGGAAACGTGTTTCTGCTTCAAAGGAAAGCAGCTAGGAGAGAGTTTCTTTTGCCAGTGTGTGAGGGAGCTGGAAAGCTACAGAATGATGCAGGGGATTCCAGGCTAGGCCATTCCTGGCTGGGAGTATAAGCAGAATGATTGCTTTTTGTAAACCGAATTTCTATGGTTATTCAATGGGGCTAGGATTTAAACGAGTTTCTGCTTCAAAGGAAAGCAGCTAGGAGAAAGTTTCTTTTGCCAGTGTGTGAGGGAGCTGGAAAGCTACAGAATGATGCAGGGGATTCCAGACTAGGCCATTCCTGGCTGGGTCTATAAGCAGAAGGAGTGCTTTTTCTAAAGGGCATTTCTCTGGTTCTTCAATGGGGCTAGGATGTAAACGTGTTTCTGCTTCAAAGGAAAGCAGCTAGGAGAAAGTTTCTTTTGCCAGTGTGTGAGGGAGCTGGAAAGCTGCAGAATGGTGCAGGGGATTCCAGGCTAGGCCATTCCTGGCTGGGTCTACACGCAGAAGGAGTGCTTTTTGTAAAGTGAATTTCTATGGTTCTAAAATGGGGCTAGGATGTAAACGTATTTCTGCTTCAAAGGAAAGCAGCTAGGAGAAAGTTTCTTTTGCCAGTGTGTGAGGGAGCTGGAAAGCTACAGAATGATGCAGGGGATTCCAGACTAGGCCATTCCTGGCTGGGTCTATAAGCAGAAGGAGTGCTTTTTCTAAAGGGCATTTCTCTGGTTCTTCAATGGGGCTAGGATGTAAACGTGTTTCTGCTTCAAAGGAAAGCAGCTAGGAGAAAGTTTCTTTTGCCAGTGTGTGAGGGAGCTGGAAAGCTGCAGAATGGTGCAGGGGATTCCAGGCTAGGCCATTCCTGGCTGGGTCTACACGCAGAAGGAGTGCTTTTTGTAAAGTGAATTTCTATGGTTCTAAAATGGGGCTAGGATGTCAAGTGTTTCTGCTTCAAAGGAAAGGAGCCAGGAGAAAGTTTCTTTTGCCAGTGTGTGAGGGAGCTGGAAAACTACAGAATGGTGCAGGGGATTCCAGGCTAGGCCATTCCTGGCTGGGTCTACACGCAGAAGGAGTGCTTTTTCTAAACGGCATTTCTATGGTTCTAAAATGGGGCTAGGATGTCAATTGTTTCTGCTTCAAAGGAAAGGAGCCAGGAGAAGGTTTCTTTTGCCAGTGTGTGAGGGAGCTGGAAAGCTGCAGAATGGTGCAGGGGATTCCAGGCTAGGCCATTCCTGGCTGGGTCTACACGCAGAAGGAGTGCTTTTTCTAAACGGCATTTCTATGGTTCTTCAATGGGGCTAGGATGTAAATGTGTTTCTGCTTCAAAGGAAAGCAGCTAGGAGAAAGTTTCTTTTGCCAGTGTGTTACGCAGCTGGAAAGCTGCAGAATGGTGCAGGGGATTCCAGGCTAGGCCATTCCTGGCTGGGTCTATAAGAAGAAGGAGTGCTTTTTCTAAACGGCATTTCTATGGTTCTTCAATGGGGCTAGGATGTAAACGTGTTTCTGCTTCAAAGGAAAGGAGCCAGGAGAAAGTTTCTTTTGCCAGTGTGTTACGCAGCTGGAAAGCTGCAGAATGGTGCAGGGGATTCCAGGCTAGGCCATACCTGGCTGAGTCTATAAGCAGAAGGATTGCTCTTTCTAAACGGAATTTCTATGGTTCTTCAATGGGGCTAGGATGTAAACGTGTGTCTGCTTCAAAGGAAAGCAGCTAGGAGAGAGTTTCTTTTGCCAGTGTGTGACACAGCTGGAAAGCTGCAGAATGGTGTAGGGGATTCCAGGCTAGGTCATTCCTGACTGGGTCTAAAAGCAGAAGGAGTGCTTTTTGTAAAGCGAATTTCTATGGTTCTTCAATAGGGATGGGATGTAAACGTGTTTCTGCTTCAAAGGAAAGCAGCTAGGAGAAAGATTCTTTTGCCAGTGTGTTTGGGAGCTGGAAAGCTGCAGAATGGTGCAGGGGATTCCAGGCTAGGCCATTCCTGGCTGGGTCTATAAGAAGAAGTGGTGCTTTTTGTAAACCGTATTTCTATGGTTCTTCAATGGGGCTAGGATGTAAACGTGTTTCTGCTTCAAAGGAAAGCAGCTAGGAGAAAGTTTCTTTTGCCAGTGTGTGAGGGAGCTGGAAAGCTACAGAATGATGCAGGGGATTCCAGACTAGGCCATTCCTGGCTGGGTCTATAAGCAGAAGGAGTGCTTTTTCTAAAGGGCATTTCTATGATTCTTCAATGGGGCTAGGATATAAACGTGTTTCTGCTTCAAAGGAAAGCAGCTAGGAGAAAGTTTCTTTTGCCAGTGTGTGAGGGAGCTGGAAAGCTGCAGAATGGTGCAGGGGATTCCAGGCTAGGCCATTCCTGGCTGGGTCTACACGCAGAAGGAGTCCTTTTTGTAAAGCGAATTTCTATGGTTCTAAAATGGGGCTAGGATGTCAAGTGTTTCTGCTTCAAAGGAAAGGAGCCAGGAGAAAGTTTCTTTTGCCAGTGTTTGAGGGAGCTGGAAAACTACAGAATGGTGCAGGGGATTCCAGGCTAGGCCATTCCTGGGTGGGTCTACACGCAGAAGGAGTGCTTTTTCTAAACGGCCTTTCTATGGTTCTTCAATGGGGCTAGGATGTAAACGTCTTTCTGCTTCAAAGGAAAGCAGCTAGGAGAAAGTTTCTTTTGCCAGTGTGTGAGGGAGCTGGAAAACTACAGAATGGTGCTGCGTATTCCAGGCTAGGTCATTCCTGACTGGGTCTATAAGCAGAAGGAGTGCTTTTTGTAAAGCAAATTTCTATGGTTCTTCAATGGGGCTAGGATGTAAACGTGTTTCTGCTTCAAAGGAAAGCAGCTAGGAGAAAGTTTCTTTTGCCAGTGTGTGAGGGAGCTGGAAAGCTGCAGAATGGTGCTGGGTATTCCGGGCTAGGTCATTCCTGACTGGGTCTATAAGCAGAAGGAGTGCTTTTTGTAAAGCATATTTCTATGGTTCTTCAATAGGGCTAGGATGTAAACGTGTTTCTGCTTCAAAGGAAAGCAGCTAGGAGAAAGTTTCTTTTGCCAGTGTGTGAGGGAGCTGGAAAGCTGCAGAATGGTGTAGGGGACTCCAGGCTAGGTCATTCCTGGCTGAGTCTATAAGCAGAAGGAGTGCTCTTTCTAAACGGAATTTCTATGGTTCTTCAATGGGGCTAGGATGTAAACGTGTTTCTGCTTCAAAGGAAAGCAGCTAGGAGAGAGTTTCTTTTGCCAGTGTGTGACACAGCTGGAAAGCTGCAGAATGGTGTAGGGGATTCCAGGCTAGGTCATTCCTGACTGGGTCTAAAAGCAGAAGGAGTGCTTTTTGTAAAGCGAATTTCTATGGTTCTTCAATAGGGATAGGATGTAAACGTGTTTCTGCTTCAAAGGAAAGCAGCTAGGAGAAAGATTCTTTTGCCAGTGTGTGAGGGAGCTGGAAAGCTGCAGAATGGTGCAGGGGATTCCAGGCTAGGCCATTCCTGGCTTGGTCTCTAAGCAGAAGGAGTGCTTTTTCTAAAGGGCATTTCTATGGTTCTTCAATGGGGCTAGGATGGAAACGTGTTTCTGCTTCAAAGGAAAGCAGCTAGGAGAAAGTTTCTTTTGCCAGTGTGTGAGGGAGCTGGAAAGCTGCAGAATGGTGCAGGGGATTCCAGGCTAGGCCATTCCTGGCTGGGTCTCTAAGCAGAAGGAGTGCTTTTTCTAAAGGGCATTTCTATGGTTCTTCAATGGGGCTAGGATGGAAACGTGTTTCTGCTTCAAAGGAAAGCAGCTAGGAGAGAGTTTCTTTTGCCAGTGTGTGAGGGAGCTGGAAAGCTACAGAATGATGCAGGGGATTCCAGGCTAGGCCATTCCTGGCTGGGAGTATAAGCAGAATGATTGCTTTTTGTAAACCGAATTTCTATGGTTATTCAATGGGGCTAGGATTTAAACGAGTTTCTGCGTCAAAGGAAAGCAGCTAGGAGAAAGTTTCTTTTGCCAGTGTGTGAGGGAGCTGGAAAGCTACAGAATGATGCAGGGGATTCCAGACTAGGCCATTCCTGGCTGGGTCTATAAGCAGAAGGAGTGCTTTTTCTAAAGGGCATTTCTCTGGTTCTTCAATGGGGCTAGGATGTAAACGTGTTTCTGCTTCAAAGGAAAGCAGCTAGGAGAAAGTTTCTTTTGCCAGTGTGTGAGGGAGCTGGAAAGCTGCAGAATGGTGCAGGGGATTCCAGGCTAGGCCATTCCTGGCTGGGTCTACACGCAGAAGGAGTGCTTTTTGTAAAGTGAATTTCTATGGTTCTAAAATGGGGCTAGGATGTAAACGTGTTTCTGCTTCAAAGGAAAGCAGCTAGGAGAAAGTTTCTTTTGCCAGTGTGTGAGGGAGCTGGAAAGCTACAGAATGATGCAGGGGATTCCAGACTAGGCCATTCCTGGCTGGGTCTATAAGCAGAAGGAGTGCTTTTTCTAAAGGGCATTTCTCTGGTTCTTCAATGGGGCTAGGATGTAAACGTGTTTCTGCTTCAAAGGAAAGCAGCTAGGAGAAAGTTTCTTTTGCCAGTGTGTGAGGGAGCTGGAAAGCTGCAGAATGGTGCAGGGGATTCCAGGCTAGGCCATTCCTGGCTGGGTCTACACGCAGAAGGAGTGCTTTTTGTAAAGTGAATTTCTATGGTTCTAAAATGGGGCTAGGATGTCAAGTGTTTCTGCTTCAAAGGAAAGGAGCCAGGAGAAAGTTTCTTTTGCCAGTGTGTGAGGGAGCTGGAAAACTACAGAATGGTGCAGGGGATTCCAGGCTAGGCCATTCCTGGCTGGGTCTACACGCAGAAGGAGTGCTTTTTCTAAACGGCATTTCTATGGTTCTAAAATGGGGCTAGGATGTCAATTGTTTCTGCTTCAAAGGAAAGTAGCTAGGAGAAAGTTTCTTTTGCCAGTGTGTGAGGGAGCTGGAAAGCTGCAGAATGGTGCAGGGGATTCCAGGCTAGGCCATTCCTGGCTGGGTCTACACGCAGAAGGAGTGCTTTTTCTAAACGGCATTTCTATGGTTCTTCAATGGGGCTAGGATGTAAACGTGTTTCTGCTTCAAAGGAAAGCAGCTAGGAGAAAGTTTCTTTTGCCAGTGTGTTACGCAGCTGGAAAGCTGCAGAATGGTGCAGGGGATTCCAGGCTAGGCCATTCCTGGCTGGGTCTATAAGAAGAAGGAGTGCTTTTTCTAAACGGCATTTCTATGGTTCTTCAATGGGGCTAGGATGTAAACGTGTTTCTGCTTCAAAGGAAAGGAGCCAGGAGAAAGTTTCTTTTGCCAGTGTGTTACGCAGCTGGAAAGCTGCAGAATGGTGCAGGGGATTCCAGGCTAGGCCATACCTGGCTGAGTCTATAAGCAGAAGGATTGCTCTTTCTAAACGGAATTTCTATGGTTCTTCAATGGGGCTAGGATGTAAACGTGTGTCTGCTTCAAAGGAAAGCAGCTAGGAGAGAGTTTCTTTTGCCAGTGTGTGACACAGCTGGAAAGCTGCAGAATGGTGTAGGGGATTCCAGGCTAGGTCATTCCTGACTGGGTCTAAAAGCAGAAGGAGTGCTTTTTGTAAAGCGAATTTCTATGGTTCTTCAATAGGGATAGGATGTAAACGTGTTTCTGCTTCAAAGGAAAGCAGCTAGGAGAAAGATTCTTTTGCCAGTGTGTTTGGGAGCTGGAAAGCTGCAGAATGGTGCAGGGGATTCCAGGCTAGGCCATTCCTGGCTGGGTCTATAAGAAGAAGTGGTGCTTTTTGTAAACCGTATTTCTATGGTTCTTCAATGGGGCTAGGATGTAAACGAGTTTCTGCTTCAAAGGAAAGCAGCTAGGAGAAAGTTTCTTTTGCCAGTGTGTGAGGGAGCTGGAAAGCTACAGAATGATGCAGGGGATTCCAGACTAGGCCATTCCTGGCTGGGTCTATAAGCAGAAGGAGTGCTTTTTCTAAAGGGCATTTCTCTGGTTCTTCAATGGGGCTAGGATATAAACGTGTTTCTGCTTCAAAGGAAAGCAGCTAGGAGAAAGTTTCTTTTGCCAGTGTGTGAGGGAGCTGGAAAGCTGCAGAATGGTGCAGGGGATTCCAGGCTAGGCCATTCCTGGCTGGGTCTACACGCAGAAGGAGTCCTTTTTGTAAAGTGAATTTCTATGGTTCTAAAATGGGGCTAGGATGTCAAGTGTTTCTGCTTCAAAGGAAAGGAGCCAGGAGAAAGTTTCTTTTGCCAGTGTTTGAGGGAGCTGGAAAACTACAGAATGGTGCAGGGGATTCCAGGCTAGGCCATTCCTGGGTGGGTCTACACGCAGAAGGAGTGCTTTTTCTAAACGGCCTTTCTATGGTTCTTCAATGGGGCTAGGATGTAAACGTCTTTCTGCTTCAAAGGAAAGCAGCTAGGAGAAAGTTTCTTTTGCCAGTGTGTGAGGGAGCTGGAAAACTACAGAATGGTGCTGCGTATTCCAGGCTAGGTCATTCCTGACTGGGTCTATAAGCAGAAGGAGTGCTTTTTGTAAAGCAAATTTCTATGGTTCTTCAATGGGGCTAGGATGTAAACGTGTTTCTGCTTCAAAGGAAAGCAGCTAGGAGAAAGTTTCTTTTGCCAGTGTGTGAGGGAGCTGGAAAGCTGCAGAATGGTGTAGGGGACTCCAGGCTATGTCATTCCTGGCTGAGTCTATAAGCAGAAGGAGTGCTCTTTTTAAACGGCATTTCTATGGTTCTTCAAAGGGGCTAGGATGTAAATGTGTTTCTGCTTCAAAGGAAAGCAGCTAGGAGAAAGTTTCTTTTGCCAGTGTGTTATGCAGCTGGAAAGCTGCAGAATGGTGAAGGGGATTCCAGGCTAGGTCATTCCTGACTGGGTCTATAAGCAGAAGGAGTGCTTTTTCTAAAGGGCATTTCTATGGTTCTTCAATGGGGCTAGGATTTAAACGTGTTTCTGCTTCAAAGGAAAGCAGCTAGGAGAAAGTTTCTTTTGCCAGTGTGTGAGGGAGCTGGAAAGCTGAAGATGGGGCAGAGGATTCCAGGCTAGGCCATTCCTGGCAGGGTCTGCACGCAGAAGGAGTGCTTTTGGTAAAGCGAATTTCTATGGTTCTTCAATGGGGCTAGGATGTAAACGTGTTTCTGCTTCAAAGGAAAGCAGCTAGGAGAAAGTTTCTTTTGCCAGTGTGTTACGCAGCTAGAAAGCTGCAGAATGGTGCAGGGGATTCCAGGCTTGGCCATTCCTGGCTGGGTCTATAAGCAGAAGGAGTGCTTTTTCAAAACGCATTCTTATGGTTCTTCAATAGGGCTAGGATGTAAACGTGTTTCTGCTTCAAAGGAAAGCAGCTAGGAGAAAGTTTCTTTTGCCAGTGTGTGAGGGAGCTGGAAAGCTACAGAATGATGCAGGGGATTCCAGGCTAGGCCATTCCTGGCTGGGTCTATAAGCAGAAGGAGTGCTTTTTCTAAAGGGCATTTCTATGGTTCTTCAATGGGGCTAGGATGTAAACGTGTTTCTGCTTCAAAGGAAAGCAGCTAGGAGAAAGTTTCTTTTGCCAGTGTGTGAGGGAGCTGGAAAGCTGCAGAATGGTGCAGAGGATCCCAGGCTAGGCCATTCCTGGCTGGGTCTACACGCAGAAGGAGTGCTTTTTGTAAAGTGAATTTCTATGGTTCTAAAATGGGGCCAGGATGTAAAGTGTTTCTGCTTCAAAGGAAAGGAGCCAGGAGAAAGTTTCTTTTGCCAGTGTGTTACGCAGCTGGAAAGCTGCAGAATGGTGCAGGGGATTCCAGGCTAGGTCATTCCTGACTGGGTCTATAAGCAGAAGGAGTGCTTTTTCTAAACGGCATTTCTATGGTTCTTCAATGGGGCTAGGATGTAAACGTGTTTCTGCTTCAAAGGAAAGCAGCTAGGAGAAAGTTTCTTTTGCCAGTGTGTGAGGGAGCTGGAAAGCTGCAGAATGGTGCTGGGTATTCCGGGCTAGGTCATTCCTGACTGGGTCTATAAGCAGAAGGAGTGCTTTTTGTAAAGCATATTTCTATGGTTCTTCAATAGGGCTAGGATGTAAACGTGTTTCTGCTTCAAAGGAAAGCATCTAGGAGAAAGTTTCTTTTGCCAGTGTGTGAGGGAGCTGGAAAGCTGCAGAATGGTGTAGGGGACTCCAGGCTAGGTCATTCCTGGCTGAGTCTATAAGCAGAAGGAGTGCTCTTTCTAAACGGAATTTCTATGGTTCTTCAATGGGGCTAGGATGTAAACGTGTTTCTGCTTCAAAGGAAAGCAGCTAGGAGAGAGTTTCTTTTGCCAGTGTGTGACACAGCTGGAAAGCTGCAGAATGGTGTAGGGGATTCCAGGCTAGGCCATTCCTGGCTGGGTCTATAAGCAGAAGGAGTGCTTTTTCTAAAGGGCATTTCTATGGTTCTTCAATGGGGCTAGGATGTAAACGTGTTTCTGCTTCAAAGGAAAGCAGCTAGGAGAAAGTTTCTTTTGCCAGTGTGTGAGGGAGCTGGAAAGCTGCAGAATGGTGCAGAGGATCCCAGGCTAGGCCATTCCTGGCTGGGTCTACACGCAGAAGGAGTGCTTTTTGTAAAGTGAATTTCTATGGTTCTAAAATGGGGCCAGGATGTAAAGTGTTTCTGCTTCAAAGGAAAGGAGCCAGGAGAAAGTTTCTTTTGCCAGTGTGTTACGCAGCTGGAAAGCTGCAGAATGGTGCAGGGGATTCCAGGCTAGGTCATTCCTGACTGGGTCTATAAGCAGAAGGAGTGCTTTTTCTAAACGGCATTTCTATGGTTCTTCAATGGGGCTAGGATGTAAACGTGTTTCTGCTTCAAAGGAAAGCAGCTAGGAGAAAGTTTCTTTTGCCAGTGTGTGAGGGAGCTGGAAAGCTGCAGAATGGTGCTGGGTATTCCGGGCTAGGTCATTCCTGACTGGGTCTATAAGCAGAAGGAGTGCTTTTTGTAAAGCATATTTCTATGGTTCTTCAATAGGGCTAGGATGTAAACGTGTTTCTGCTTCAAAGGAAAGCATCTAGGAGAAAGTTTCTTTTGCCAGTGTGTGAGGGAGCTGGAAAGCTGCAGAATGGTGTAGGGGACTCCAGGCTAGGTCATTCCTGGCTGAGTCTATAAGCAGAAGGAGTGCTCTTTCTGAACGGAATTTCTATGGTTCTTCAATGGGGCTAGGATGTAAACGTGTTTCTGCTTCAAAGGAAAGCAGCTAGGAGAGAGTTTCTTTTGCCAGTGTGTGACACAGCTGGAAAGCTGCAGAATGGTGTAGGGGATTCCAGGCTAGGTCATTCCTGACTGGGTCTAAAAGCAGAAGGAGTGCTTTTTGTAAAGCGAATTTCTATGGTTCTTCAATAGGGATAGGATGTAAACGTGTTTCTGCTTCAAAGGAAAGCAGCTAGGAGAAAGATTCTTTTGCCAGTGTGTGAGGGAGCTGGAAAGCTGCAGAATGGTGCAGGGGATTCCAGGCTAGGCCATTCCTGGCTGGGTCTCTAAGCAGAAGGAGTGCTTTTTCTAAAGGGCATTTCTATGGTTCTTCAATGGGGCTAGGATGGAAACGTGTTTCTGCTTCAAAGGAAAGCAGCTAGGAGAAAGTTTCTTTTGCCAGTGTGTGAGGGAGCTGGAAAGCTGCAGAATGGTGCAGGGGATTCCAGGCTAGGCCATTCCTGGCTGGGTCTCTAAGCAGAAGGAGTGCTTTTTCTAAAGGGCATTTCTATGGTTCTTCAATGGGGCTAGGATGGAAACGTGTTTCTGCTTCAAAGGAAAGCAGCTAGGAGAGAGTTTCTTTTGCCAGTGTGTGAGGGAGCTGGAAAGCTACAGAATGATGCAGGGGATTCCAGGCTAGGCCATTCCTGGCTGGGTGTATAAGCAGAATGATTGCTTTTTGTAAACCGAATTTCTATGGTTATTCAATGGGGCTAGGATTTAAACGAGTTTCTGCTTCAAAGGAAAGCAGCTAGGAGAAAGTTTCTTTTGCCAGTGTGTGAGGGAGCTGGAAAACTACAGAATGGTGCAGGGGATTCCAGGCTAGGGCATTCCTGGCTGGGTCTACACGCAGAAGGAGTGCTTTTTCTAAACGGCATTTCTATGGTTCTAAAATGGGGCTAGGATGTCAATTGTTTCTGCTTCAAAGGAAAGGAGCCAGGAGAAAGTTTCTTTTGCCAGTGTGTGAGGGAGCTGGAAAGCTGCAGAATGGTGCAGGGGATTCCAGGCTAGGCCATTCCTGGCTGGGTCTACACGCAGAAGGAGTGCTTTTTCTAAACGGCATTTCTATGGTTCTTCAATGGGGCTAGGATGTAAACGTGTTTCTGCTTCAAAGGAAAGCAGCTAGGAGAAAGTTTCTTTTGCCAGTGTGTTACGCAGCTGGAAAGCTGCAGAATGGTGCAGGGGATTCCAGGCTAGGCCATTCCTGGCTGGGTCTATAAGAAGAAGGAGTGCTTTTTCTAAACGGCATTTCTATGGTTCTTCAATGGGGCTAGGATATAAACGTGTTTCTGCTTCAAAGGAAAGGAGCCAGGAGAAAGTTTCTTTTGCCAGTGTGTTACGCAGCTGGAAAGCTGCAGAATGGTGCAGGGGATTCCAGGCTAGGCCATACCTGGCTGAGTCTATAAGCAGAAGGATTGCTCTTTCTAAACGGAATTTCTATGGTTCTTCAATGGGGCTAGGATGTAAACGTGTGTCTGCTTCAAAGGAAAGCAGCTAGGAGAGAGTTTCTTTTGCCAGTGTGTGACACAGCTGGAAAGCTGCAGAATGGTGTAGGGGATTCCAGGCTAGGTCATTCCTGACTGGGTCTAAAAGCAGAAGGAGTGCTTTTTGTAAAGCGAATTTCTATGGTTCTTCAATAGGGATAGGATGTAAACGTGTTTCTGCTTCAAAGGAAAGCAGCTAGGAGAAAGATTCTTTTGCCATTGTGTTTGGGAGCTGGAAAGCTGCAGAATGGTGCAGGGGATTCCAGGCTAGGCCATTCCTGGCTGGGTCTATAAGAAGAAGTGGTGCTTTTTGTAAACCGTATTTCTATGGTTCTTCAATGGGGCTAGGATGTAAACGAGTTTCTGCTTCAAAGGAAAGCAGCTAGGAGAAAGTTTCTTTTGCCAGTGTGTGAGGGAGCTGGAAAGCTACAGAATGATGCAGGGGATTCCAGACTAGGCCATTCCTGGCTGGGTCTATAAGCAGAAGGAGTGCTTTTTCTAAAGGGCATTTCTCTGGTTCTTCAATGGGGCTAGGATGTAAACGTGTTTCTGCTTCAAAGGAAAGCAGCTAGGAGAAAGTTTCTTTTGCCAGTGTGTGAGGGAGCTGGAAAGCTGCAGAATGGTGCAGGGGATTCCAGGCTAGGCCATTCCTGGCTGGGTCTGCATGCAGAAGGTGTGCTTTTTGTAAAGTGAATTTCTATGGTTCTAAAATGGGGCTAGGATGTCAAGTGTTTCTGCTTCAAAGGAAAGGAGCCAGGAGAAAGTTTCTTTTGCCAGTGTTTGAGGGAGCTGGAAAACTACAGAATGGTGCAGGGGATTCCAGGCTAGGCCATTCCTGGCTGGGTCTACACGCAGAAGGAGTGCTTTTTCTAAACAGCATTTCTATGGTTCTTCAATGGGGCTAGGATGTAAACCTGTTTCTGCTTCAAAGGAAAGCAGCTAGGAGAAAGTTTCTTTTGCCAGTGTGTGAGGGAGCTGGAAAGCTGCAGAATGGTGCAGGGGATTCCAGGCTAGGCCATTCCTGGCTGGGTCTACATGCAGAAGGAGTGCTTTTTGTAAAGTGAATTTCTATGGTTCTAAAATGGGGCTAGGATGTCAAGTGTTTCTGCTTCAAAGGAAAGGAGCCAGGAGAAAGTTTCTTTTGCCAGTGTGTGAGGGAGCTGGAAAACTACAGAATGGTGCAGGGCATTCCAGGCTAGGCCATTCCTGGCTGGGTCTACACGCAGAAGGAGTGCTTTTTCTAAACGGCATTTCTATGGTTCTTCAATGGGGCTAGGATGTAAACCTGTTTCTGCTTCAAAGGAAAGCAGCTAGGAGAAAGTTTCTTTTGCCAGTGTGTGAGGGAGCTGGACAGCTGCAGAATGGTGCAGGGGACTCCAGGCTAGGCCATTCCTGGCTGGGTCTATAAGAAGAAGTGGTGCTTTTTGTAAACCGTATTTCTATGGTTCTTCAATGGGGCTAGGATGTAAACTAGTTTCTGCTTCAAAGGAAAGCAGCTAGGAGAAAGTTTCTTTTGCCAGTGTGTGAGGGAGCTGGAAAGCTACAGAATGATGCAGGGGATTCCAGACTAGGCCATTCCTGGCTGGGTCTACAAGCAGAAGGAGTGCTTTTTCTAAAGGGCATTTCTCTGGTTCTTCAATGGGGCTAGGATATAAACGTGTTTCTGCTTCAAAGGAAAGCAGCTAGGAGAAAGTTTCTTTTGCCAGTGTGTGAGGGAGCTGGAAAGCTGCAGAATGGTGCAGGGGATTCCAGGCTAGGCCATTCCTGGCTGGGTCTACACGCAGAAGGAGTCCTTTTTGTAAAGTGAATTTCTATGGTTCTAAAATGGGGCTAGGATGTCAAGTGTTTCTGCTTCAAAGGAAAGGAGCCAGGAGAAAGTTTCTTTTGCCAGTGTGTGAGGGAGCTGGAAAACTACAGAATGGTGCAGGGGATTCCAGGCTAGGCCATTCCTGACTCGGTCTACACGCAGAAGGAGTGCTTTTTCTAAACGGCCTTTCTATGGTTCTTCAATGGGGCTAGGATGTAAACGTCTTTCTGCTTCAAAGGAAAGCAGCTAGGAGAAAGTTTCTTTTGCCAGGGTGTTATGCAGCTGGAAAGCTGCAGAATGGTGTAGGGGATTCCAGGCTAGGTCATTCCTGACTGGGTCTATAAGCAGAAGGAGTGCTTTTTGTAAAGCAAATTTCTATGGTTCTTCAATGGGGCTAGGATGTAAACGTGTTTCTGCTTCAAAGGAAAGCAGCTAGGAGAAAGTTTCTTTTGCCAGTGTGTGAGGGAGCTGGAAAGCTGCAGAATGGTGTAGGGGACTCCAGGCTATGTCATTCCTGGCTGAGTCTATAAGCAGAAGGAGTGCTCTTTTTAAACGGCATTTCTATGGTTCTTCAATGGGGCTAGGATGTAAACGTGTTTCTGCTTCAAAGGAAAGCAGCTAGGAGAAAGTTTCTTTTGACAGTGTGTGAGGGAGCTGGAAAGCTACCGAATGGTGCAGGGCATTCCAGGCTAGGCCATTCCTGGCTGGGTCTATAAGCAGAAGGAGTGCTTTTTCTAAAGGGCATTTCTATGGTTCTTCAATGGGGCTAGGATGTAAACGTGTTTCTGCTTCAAAGGAAAGCAGCTAGGAGAAAGTTTCTTTTGCCAGTGTGTGAGGGAGCTGGAAAGCTGCAGAATGGTGCAGAGGATTCCAGGCTAGGCCATTCCTTGCTGGGTCTATAAGCAGAAGTGGTACTTTTGGTAAAGCGAATTTCTATGGTTCTTCAATGGGGCTAGGATGTAAACGTGTTTCTGCTTCAAAGGAAAGCAGCTAGGAGAAAGTTTCTTTTGCCAGTGTGTTACGCAGCTGGAAAGCTGCAGAATGGTGCAGGGGATTCCAGGCTAGGCCATTCCTGACTGGGTCTATAAGCAGGAGTGCTTTTTCTAAACGGCATTTCTATGGTTCTTCAATGGGGCTAGGATGTAAACGTGTTTCTGCTTCAAAGGAAAGCAGCTAGGAGAAAGTTTCTTTTGCCAGTGTGTGAGGGAGCTGGAAAACTACAGAATGGTGCAGGGGATTCCAGGCTAGGCCATTCCTGGCTGGGTCTATAAGCAGAAGGATTGCTTTTTCTAAACGGCATTTCTATGGTTCTTCAATGGGGCTAGGATGTAAACGTGTTTCTGCTTCAAAGGAAAGCAGCTAGGAGAAAGTTTCTTTTGCCAGTGTGTGAGGGAGCTGGAAAGCCTCAGAATGGTGCAGAGGATTCCAGGCTAGGCCATTCCTGGCTGGGTCTATAAGCAGAAGGAGTGCTTTTTGTAAAGCGAATTTCTATGCTTCTTCAATGGGGCTAGGATGTAAACGTGTTTCTGCTTCAAAGGAAAGCAGCTAGGAGAAAGTTTCTTTTGCCAGTGTGTTACGGAGCTGGAAAGCTGCAGAATGGTGCAGGGGATTCCAGGCTAGGCCATTCCTGACTGGGTCTATAAGCAGAAGGAGTGCTTTTTGTAAAGCGAATTTCTATGGTTCTTCAATGGGGCTAGGATGTAAACGTGTTTCTGCTTCAAAGGAAAGCAGCTAGGAGAAAGTTTCTTTTGCCAGTGTGTGAGGGAGCTGGAAAACTACAGAATGGTGCAGGGGATTCCAGGCTAGGCCATTCCTGACTGGGTCTATAAGCAGAAGGATTGCTTTTTCTAAACGGCATTTCTATGGTTCTTCAATGGGGCTAGGATGTAAACGTGTTTCTGCTTCAAAGGAAAGCAGCTAGGAGAAAGTTTCTTTTGCCAGTGTGTGAGGGAGCTGGAAAACTACAGAATGGTGCTGGGGATTCCAGGCTAGGTCATTCCTGACTGGGTCTATGTGGAAGAATTTCTCACCAGTCGAGGACATAAAGTCATAAACATGGGTAACTGGCGCTGAGAACGTCCTTGGTTCCCAGCGGGGCCAGGAAATCGAGATGTAAACAACTGAGCACCCCACACACAGATGCAGTGGGCAGAGACTAGATAACCAAGGGGCCTGGAGTGGGTGGTCTGGAAGGTTGACCCTTAGAATGTTGTGATAAGTTAACCTATGCACACCTTACATGTAACTCTGGACCCTCTGACTGTAACCAATCTTAAGCTGAGCACGCCTCTTGCTAGAATGCATATAAGTCACTGTATCACGGAAATAAAGGGGATTTGACCATCTAACCATATTGGTGACCAAAGAGTCATCTTCCCATAGCGCTCCACCGAAAGTGATTCCCAACATCTGGCGCTCGAACAGAAGAGTCAGGACACAAGCCGGCCGCAGGTGAGACTGCGTTGGGGGCCGGAGGGTTGGCCCGAAGACAGAGGGGTCCGATCAACTTGTGGGACGTTCTCCGTATCGGAGAGAGTAAGCGTCATTCGGTGCCGCTGGGCCGGGTAGCGCTGCCCCGAGGTGGCAGTAGTCTGGACGTTCATTTCCGGAGTGAACAGCCCGTGTGTAAGGCAGGTAAGGCCCACGGTGGATTTGCTGGGGCACTGCGTTTGCTGGCGTATTTATCTCGTGAGAGAAGTTCGACGGACATTGAGCTCTGAGAGCTGCTGGCCCGGGCGTATGCGCAGGGTCATGCGAGTAAAGAGCCTCCCGTGATTTTAAGATCGAAGTGCAGCGGGAGGTCGGAGACGCACTGTGGGACGCGGTTCTTAGCAACGGAACAGACTTTGAGTCGCCCCGCCAGCTAAGTCCCGCCCGGCGGGAGGTGCTCCGCGCGTTACTAAAGATGGAAGCCGAAAGACACACGGCGGCAGTGGCTTTCCTGGTACTTCTCCTAGCTCTGCCGGCCGTTCCGAACAGCTCTGACGCGTGCGCAGCGCCAGGTTTCTCCCCCGCCCCCGCCCCGAGCGTCCCCAAGAGAGAAGGCTCCGTGGTTCGGTTTTTCGGTCTCGGCAGAGCTGCTTCTGTTAAAGGCGTGGCTGGGAAGGTTGCCAGCTCTGTGGCGGAGTTGAACATGAGCGTGCCGTACGATCCCGGCGGGCACCCGTGTCGCCCGCCCCGCCTCCGCCCTCCCTCCCTCCCTACTGGAGCCGCGCCCGGTAACCCGATTGTAGCCACGTTGACCGCAGGAGCAATACGCGGTTCGCAACAAGGTTGCCGGCGATTTGCCTTTATGGTACCATCTGTGACTGAAGCAGAGCCTGCGAGCCGCTCTGAGCACACAACTTTGCCGCGAGGCATGCAGACCACACCCGTGATGGCGGCTGCCCGTAGCGACTCACTGACACACCCATGATGGCGGCTGCCCGTAGCGACTCACTGACACACCCATGATGGCGACTGCCCGCAGCGACCCGCCGGCAGCCAGTTACAATCGCTTCTCAGCTTGGAAAAGTTTTCGGACCTGCCGCGCGGAGGGCGGCTGCCTGCCGCTGTGTGTACTGTGTCGAATCTGCCGCTGTAGCCCGCGCGTCCCCGCGGATGGCTGCATGCGATACGGGACACGGACTTTTAGTTTTCAGCCGGTAAAGGACGCTACTGAAGGTACAGAGGAACGGACGGTAAAGAGAGAATGGACCGACGGCAGACGCGACCGCACCGGACGGCTCGGGACCCTCCCTTTCCCGCGGCTCGGCAGTACAGTCTTCAGATCCGCCCCCTTCACCGCCGCCCCCCCGCCCGCCCATCTCCAACGGACCGCATCCCAAAGCCGAGGGGTCTCCCGCGAGTCTTCAACAGCTGGGGGACTGAGGGAGATGCTGAGGGGGTCGGTGGGGTGGGAAGAGTTTGTGGGTTTCCTTGAGTCGTTTCAGAGTTTGGTCAATTTGCGTTTGTATAGCTACAGGGAGATTAGCAGTTCGATAGCTCACAGCTTCACCTCTGCCTTTTTTTTTCTGGAAGAGCCTGAGAGGGAGGACGGCAGTTTGGGAGTTTTCAGAGTAGATTTCATGTTGTGTACCAGGGATCGATAGTGGGATGGGAGACGGACGAAAACAGCAAGTGGTGGCTGACCTGAAACAGCTGGGGGTTGGGCGAGATGGAGGGCCAAGGACAAAAGCGGCGCTGCGGCTGCTGGCCTCCTCCCCCCCCTCTTGCCACCTGTGGAGGGCCCGCGGGGCCCCGTTCCCCCCCCGCCCGTTGTTTCTTTTACGGATTTTTTTTTCTGCCGGAGTTATCTCCTCTTACGGATTTTTTTTTTCCCTGCTAGGAGGCAGCGAAGCCTCGAAGCTGTTTAGACAACACCAGATGCGAGGAGAGAGCTCTTCACTGAGGGACTGATTGGATACTGGAATGGGCTCCCCGGGGAGGTGGTAAAGTCGCCGTCCCTGGTGCCCTGGAGCTGTTCAAGGCAAGGTTGGACGTGGCGCTTGGTGCCATGGTCTGACCTTGAGCCCCGTGGTGAAGGGTTGGACTTGTTGATCTCTGAGGTCTCTTCCAACCCTGATGGTACTGTGATACTGTGCTACTGAAGACAGATGTCAGAAAGTTTATGGAAATGGTGGCAAGAATGACAAGGATGACTTAGGACCATTTTTGCCCCTGTTACAGGCATGGACACGCACAGGTGTATTTTTTAGTCACCTGATGATAACAGTTTGCATTCGAAATGATAGCTGATAGTTCCTGGCTGGGGTATTTACCGTCACCTTACTGGTTAATTCCTTCTACAGATTAGGCAGCAATGACTTTTGCACCCCCTGCTCAGTGGCAAAAAGAAAAAGAGGGAGATTGCTAGGACATAGCAGAGATGCCAGTGCCACTGACCATGGGTGGAAACTTATACAGACACGGAAGGCACCAAGCAGGACAGACTAGAACTCAGATGCATTGCCTCTCACAGCGAGGGTGTAGGCACCGAGATCCACATTGCAAGTCACTAACCAGATTCTGGACTAGGAGCAGGGAATGATAGAGCTTGTAGGCTAATGCCAGTCAGCTCCTTTCCCCAATAACAGATAAAGACAGGACTAGCATAGAAGCTTACTGGAACAGCTGCTAATTGCAATGAAATGAGCCTTGTGACAATTCTGACTTTTCCCTTTTCTGAGAATACCATGGTATTGTTATCTTCTTGGGTTTTCTTTGCTTTTCTTGAAGTTCCTATAGCTGATAGATATTTAGGGTAAGATAAGTTAAGACTAAGGGTTGTAGTTTTGGGAACTTAGGACATAAGGATGTTATGGGATGTTTTTCTTGGGTATATCTAGGCATTATTGAAAAGGGGAAAATGGGTTAGAGGACAGTAGGATAGCAGAAGAAATATTTTCCTTTTCGGGATTTTTCTAATCACAGCATACAGACTAGGCCAGTGGATCTGCTAGCCTAGGCAATGGATGTGTCTGCATTTGTTCTTGCATCTGCTTGTGTTTGACCATTTATCTTCACAGGCCTTGATGAAGACCAACCTGATTATGACCAACCTGTTTTTTCCCTAAAGTGAGCAGAAGTCTTGCTCAGATGGCAGAACTGTGAAAGGACTTGAAAGAAGCACTGACATGATGATTGTATTTGTATGGATCTTTAAGGTCTGGACCATGGCTAATGAATTTGGGTATTTTTATGAGTTTTCAGTGATTGTGGTTTAATGGAATAGGTTCAGTTTAACAGCTTTGTAAAGGCCAAAGCCCACTCAAATTGGCATAAGATGGCAATGTGACCTTTTTCTCTCTTGCAAGGGCCCTGCAAGAGATAAAAAAAACACTGCCCTAAATTCTAAAAGCAGATGAAGAACTGTGGGAAAAGGCCTAAGTAGAATAGCCTGATAGTAACATCTAGGGCATATCTTTGTATTGTATTTAGAGGTTTGTAGTTCTTAAGCACAATAGTCAGACACAGCTCATAGCTAAGGAGTGTAATGAGAACATCAAGTGAACCAGAACTATGGGAGTCTGAGAAGAATACTCGACAGCTGAGTGATCTGCGAGTCTGCAGCATCGACTGCCACACAGAGCCAGCGAAGACGTGGCACACCTGCACTCTCCTGTGACTGTGATGTTCGTCTGCACTTTTGGGTTTCTGAACGAATGACTTACTGTCGCTTGCAGAAATAGCTTTTGGGATTGTTAGCTAAGCTTGGGTTGTTAGCTTGCCAGACTAATGCTACTGATGAAAGCTCTAACAGGTTTATTCCTTTTGATTGTAGGACTGTTGATTTGTAGCTGCACCATTCACCCCTGTGTTAAACAGCCTATGATAACTTCCTTAGCAACGAGGACGGACACTGCGGTTCAAACGACAGTGACAAGGCCCATATTAGACCTTTAGGTGCTTTTGGAGCAAACAATCGGTGCTATGGTGTTAAAGCATCAAGAAAGGGCCGAGGTCATCTGTTGTGGAACAACAGAACCGCTAAGGCACTTCCCACTGGTGTGTTCCTTATTTGTGGTGATAGAGCCTGGCAAGGCATACCAAAGAACGTTTATGGAGGTCCATGTTATCTGGGTAAACTGACAATGTTTGCCCCTCATCTTAGTCAGCTCAGGGACCTAGCCCGACGCCGGTCTAAGCGATCTTTAGAATTGAGTCCTAATTGCAATGACAACGTTCAATTATTATCCACAGCTGCTCGTGTTGCCTTAGCTGTATTTCTACCAGGAGGAGCAGCTGGAAAACCATTAGTACAGCTAGAGAGACTCACGTGTTGGTCAGCAAAACAAGCCAATGTCACCACAAAGGTTTTAGGACAACTATTGGTTGATCAAAATAGCCTTCGTCATGCCCTATTGCAAAATCGAGCAACCGTTGATTTTCTTTTGCTAGCCCAAGGACATGGCTGCCAGGACTTCGAAGGGATGTGTTGTTTGAATTTATCAGATCATGGTGAGTCCATTCACAAGAGTATAACCTGGTAGAAAGGCCGTATTGACAAGATCGAAAAGGAAACATCGACTTTTGATGACTGGTTGCAGAACCTGTTTGGGACAATCCTGGGGTGGTTAAGCAGCTTATTAGGAGAAGGCTTACAGCTATTTGTCATTTTCATAATAATTCTGCTATGCGCTTGTATTGTCTTTGCTTGCATTAAGAAGAGCTTAACTAAGGTAGTTAGCCAGGTGTGGGTTGCTCAAAAGAAAAAGAGGGAATTGTGGAAGAATTTCTCACCAGTCGAGGACATAAAGTCATAAACATGGGTAACTGGCGCTGAGAACGTCCTTGGTTCCCAGCGGGGCCAGGAAATCGAGATGTAAACAACTGAGCACCCCACACACAGATGCAGTAGGCAGAGACTAGATAACCAAGGGGGCTGGAGTGGGTGGTCTGGAAGGCTGACCCTTAGAATGTTGTGATAAGTTAACCTATGCACACCTTACATGTAACTCTGGACCCTCTGACTGTAACCAGTCTTAAGCTGAGCACGCCTCTTGCTAGAATGCATATAAGTCACTGTATCACGGAAATAAAGGGGATTTGACCATCTAACCATATTGGTGACCAAAGAGTCATCTTCCCATAGCGCTCCACCGAACGTGATTCCCAACAGGTCTATAAGCAGAAGGAGTGCTCTTTGTAAAGCGAATTTCTATGGTTCTTCAGTGGGGCTAGGATGTAAACGTGTTTCTGCTTCAAAGGAAAGCAGCTAAGAGAAAGTTTCTTTTGCCAGTGTGTGAGGGAGCTGGAAAGCTACAGAATGGTGCAGGGGATTCCAGGCTAGGTCATTCCTGGCTGGGTCTATAAGCAGAAGGAGTGCTTTTTGTAAAGCAAATTTCTATGGTTCTTCAATGGGGCTAGGATGTAAACGTGTTTCTGCTTCATAGGAAAGCAGCTAGGAGAAAGATACTTTTGCCAGTGTGTGACGCAGCTGGACAGCTGCAGAATGGTGCAGGGGATTCCAGGCCAGGCCATTCCTGGCTGGGTCTACACGCAGAAGGAGTGCTTTTTGTAAACCGAATTTCTATGGTTCTTCAATGGGGCTAGGATGTAAACGTGTTTCTGCTTCAAAGGAAAGCAGCTAGGAGAAAGTTTCTTTTGCCAGTGTGTGAGGGAGCTGGAAAACTACAGAATGGTGCAGGGGATTCCAGGCTAGGCCATTCCTGGCTGGGTCTACACGCAGAAGGAGTGCTTTTTCTAAACGGCATTTCTATGGTTCTTCAATGGGGCTAGGATGTAAACGTGTTTCTGCTTCAAAGGAAAGCAGCTAGGAGAAAGTTTCTTTTGCCAGTGTGTGAGGGAGCTGGAAAACTACAGAATGGTGCTGGGGATTCCAGGCTAGGTCATTCCTGACTGGGTCTAAAAGCAGAAGGAGTGCTTTTTGTAAAGCGAATTTCTATGGTTCTTCAATGGGGCTAGCATGTAAACGTGTTTCTGCTTCAAAGGAAAGGAGCCAGGAGAAAGTTTCTTTTGCCAGTGTGTTACGTAGCTGGAAAGCTGCAGAATGGTGCAGGGGATTCCAGGCTAGGTCATTCCTGATTGGGTCTATAAGCAGAAGGAGTGCTTTTTCTAAACGACATTTCTATGGTTCTTCAATGGGGCTAGGATGTAAATGTGTTTCTGCTTCAAAGGAAAGCAGCTAGGAGAAAGTTTCTTTTGCCAGTGTGTGACGCAGCTGGAAAGCTGCAGAATGGTGCAGGGGATTCCAGGCTAGGCCATTCCTGACTGGGTCTATAAGCAGAATGAGTGCTTTTTGTAAACCGAATTTCTATGGTTCTTCAATGGGGCTAGGATGTAAACGTGTTTCTGCTTCAAAGGAAAGCAGCTAGGAGAAAGATTCTTTTGCCAGTGTGTGAGGGAGCTGGAAAATTACAGAATGGTGCAGAGGATTCCAGGCTAGGCCATTCCTGGCTGGGTCTACACGCAGAAGGAGTGCTTTTTCTAAACGGCATTTCTATGGTTCTTTAATGGGGCTAGGATGTAAACGTGTTTCTGCTTCAAAGGAAAGCAGCTAGGAGAAAGTTTCTTTTGCCAGTGTGTTATGCAGCTGGAAAGCTGCAGAATGGTGTAGGGGATTCCAGGCTAGGCCATTCCTGACTGGGTCTAAAAGCAGAAGGAGTGCTTTTTGTAAAGCGAATTTCTATGGTTCTTCAAGGGGGCTAGCATGTAAACGTGTTTCTGCTTCAAAGGAAAGGAGCCAGGAGAAAGTTTCTTTTGCCAGTGTGTTACGTAGCTGGAAAGCTGCAGAATGGTGCAGGGGATTCCAGGATAGGTCATTCCTGACTGGGTCTATAAGCAGAAGGAGTGCTTTTTCTAAACGACATTTCTATGGTTCTTCAATGGGGCTAGGATGTAAATGTGTTTCTGCTTCAAAGGAAAGCAGCTAGGAGAAAGTTTCTTTTGCCAGTGTGTGACGCAGCTGGAAAGCTGCAGAATGGTGTAGGGGATTCCAGGCTAGGCCATTCCTGGCAGGGTCTATAAGCAGAATGAGTGCTTTTTGTAAACCGAATTTCTATGGTTCTTCAATGGGGCTAGGATGTAAACGTGTTTCTGCTTCAAAGGAAAGCAGCTAGGAGAAAGTTTCTTTTGCCAGTGTGTGAGGGAGCTGGAAAATTACAGAATGGTGCAGGGGATTCCAGGCTAGGCCATTCCTGGCTGGGTCTACACGCAGAAGGAGTGCTTTTTCTAAAGGGCATTTCTCTGGTTCTTCAATGGGGCTAGGATGTAAACGTGTTTCTGCTTCAAAGGAAAGCAGCTAGGAGAAAGTTTCTTTTGCCAGTGTGTGAGGGAGCTGGAAAGCTGCAGAATGGTGCAGGGGATTCCAGGCCAGGCCCTTCCTGGCTGGATCTACACGCAGAAGGAGTGCTTTTTGTAAAGCGAATTTCTATGGTTCTTCAATGGGGCTAGGATGTAAACGTGTTTCTGCTTCAAAGGAAAGCAGCTAGGAGAAAGTTTCTTTTGCCAGGGTGTTATGCAGCTGGAAAGCTACAGAATCGTGCAGGGGATTCCAGGCTAGGCCATTCCTGGCTGGGTCTACATGGAGAAGGAGTGCTTTTTGTAAACCGAATTTCTATGGTTCTTCAATGGGGCTAGGATGTAAATGTGTTTCTGCTTCAAAGGAAAGGAGCCAGGAGAAAGTTTCTTTTGCCAGTGTGTGAGGGAGCTGGAAAACTACAGAATGATGCAGGGGATTCCAGATTAGGCCATTCCTGGCTGGGTCTATAAGCAGAAGGAGTGCTTTTTCTAAAGGGCATTTCTATGGGTCTTCAAAGGGGCTAGGATGTAAACGTGTTTCTGCTTGAAAGGAAAGCAGCTAGGAGAAAGTTTCTTTTGCCAGTGTGTTACGCAGCTGGAAAGCTTCAGAATGGTGCAGAGCATTCCAGGCTAGGCCATTCCTGCCTGGGTCTACACGGAGAAGGAGTGCTTTTTGTAAAGTGAATTTCTATGGTTCTTCAATGGGGCTAGGATGTAAAGTGTTTCTGCTTCAAAGGAAAGGAGCCAGGAGAAAGTTTCTTTTGCCAGTGTGTGAGGGAGCTGGAAAACTACAGAATGGTGCTGGGGATTCCAGGCTAGGTCATTCCTGACTGGGTCTATAAGCAGAAGGAGTGCTTTTTGTAAAGCAAATTTCTGTGGTTCTTCAATGGGGCTAGGATGTAAACGTGTTTCTGCTTCAAAGGAAAGCAGGTAGGAGAAAGTTTCTTTTGCCAGTGTGTGAGGGAGCTGGAAAGCTGCAGAATGGTGTAGGGGACTCCAGGCTAGGTCATTCCTGACTGAGTCTATAAGCAGAAGGAGTGCTTTTTCTAAATGGCATTTCTATGGTTCTTCAATGGGGCTAGGATGTAAACGTGTTTCTGCTTCAAAGGAAAGCAGCTAGGAGAAAGTTTCTTTTGCCAGTGTGTGAGGGAGCTGGAAAGCTACAGAATGATGCAGGGGATTCCAGACTAGGCCATTCCTGGCTGGGTATACATGCAGAAGGTGTGCTTTTTGTAAAGCGAATTTCTATGGTTTTTCAATGGGGCTAGGATGTAAACGTGTTTCTGCTTGAAAGGAAAGCAGCTAGGAGAAAGTTTCTTTTGCCAGTGTGTTACGCAGCTGGAAAGCTGCAGAATGGTGCAGGGGATTCCAGGCTAGGCCATTCCTGGCTGGGTCTACACGCAGAAGGAGTACTTTTTCTAAAGGGCATTTCTATGGTTCTTCAATGGGGCTAGGATGTAAACGTGTTTCTGCTTCAAAGGAAAGCAGCTAGGAGAAAGTTTCTTTTGCCAGTGTGTTACGCAGCTGGAAAGCTGCAGAATGGTGCAGGGGATTCCAGGCTAGGTCATTCCTGACTGGGTCTATAAGCAGAAGGAGTGCTTTTTGTATAGCGAATTTCTGTGATTCTTCAATGGGGCTAGGATGTAAAGGTGTTTCTGCTTCAAAGGAAAGCAGCTAGGAGAAAGTTTCTTTTGCCAGTGTGTGAGGGAGCTGGAAAGCTACAGAATGGTGCAGGGGATTCCAGGCTAGGCCATTCCTGGCTGGGTCTATAAGCAGAAGGAGTGCTTTTTGTATAGCGAATTTCTATGGTTCTTCAATGGGGCTAGGATGTAAACGTGTTTCTGCTTCAAAGGAAAGCAGCTAGGAGAAAGTTTCTTTTGCCAGTGTGTGAGGGAGCTGGAAAGCTACAGAATGGTGCAGGGGATTCCAGGCTAGGCCATTCCTGGCTGGGTCTATAAGCAGAAGGAGTGCTTTTTGTATAGCGAATTTCTATGGTTCTTCAATGGGGCTAGGATGTAAACGTGTTTCTGCTTCAAAGGAAAGCAGCTAGGAGAAAGTTTCTTTTGCCAGTGTGTGAGGGAGCTGGAAAGCTACAGAATGGTGCAGGGGATTCCAGGCTAGGCCATTCCTGGCTGGGTCTATAAGCAGAAGGAGTGCTTTTTGTATAGCGAATTTCTATGGTTCTTCAATGGGGCTAGGATGTAAACGTGTTTCTGCTTCAAAGGAAAGCAGCTAGGAGAAAGTTTCTTTTGCCAGTGTGTGAGGGAGCTGGAAAACTACAGAATGGTGCAGGGGATTCCAGGCTAGGCCATTCCTGGCTGGGTCTACACGCAGAAGGAGTGCTTTTTCTAAACGGCATTTCTATGGTTCTTCAATGGGGCTAGGATGTAAACGTGTTTCTGCTTCAAAGGAAAGCAGCTAGGAGAAAGTTTCTTTTGCCAGTGTGTGAGGGAGCTGGAAAACTACAGAATGGTGCTGGGGATTCCAGGCTAGGTCATTCCTGACTGGGTCTATAAGCAGAAGGAGTGCTTTTTGTAAAGCAAATTTCTATGATTCTTCAATGGGGCTAGGATGTAAACGTGTTTCTGCTTCAAAGGAAAGCAGCTAGGAGAAAGTTTCTTTTGCCAGTGTGTGAGGGAGCTGGAAAACTACAGAATGGTGCTGGGGATTCCAGGCTAGGTCATTCCTGACTGAGTCTATAAGCAGAAGGAGTGCTTTTTCTAAACGGCATTTCTATGGTTCTTCAATGGGGCTAGGATGTAAACGTGTTTCTGCTTCAAAGAAAAGCAGCCAGGAGAAAGTTTCTTTTACCAGTGTGTGACGCAGCTGGAAAGCTACAGAATGGTGCAGGGGATTCCAGGCTAGGCCATTCCTGGCTGGGTCTAAAAGCAGAAGGAGTGCTTTTTGTAAAGCGAATTTCTATGGTTCTTCAGTGGGGCTAGGATATAAACGTGTTTCTGCTTCAAAGGAAAGCAGCTGGGAGAGAGTTTCTTTTGCCAGTGTGTGACACAGCTGGAAAGCTGCAGAATGGTGAAGGGGATTCCTGGCTAGGCCATTCCTGGCTGGGTCTAAAAGCAGAAGGAGTGCTTTTTCTAAAGGGCATTTCTATGTTTCTTCAATGGGGCTAGGATGTAAACGTGTTTCTGCTTCAAAGGAAAGCAGCTAGGAGAAAGTTTCTTTTGCCAGTGTGTGAGGGAGCTGGAAAGCTACAGAATGATGCAGGGGATTCCAGGCTAGGCCATTCCTGGCTGGGTCTATAAGCAGAATTAGTGCTTTTTGTAAACCGAATTTCTATGGTTCTTCAATAGGTATAGGATGTAAAGGTGTTTCTGCTTCAAAGGAAAGCAGTAGGAGAAAGTTTCTTTTGCCAGTGTGTTACGCAGCTGGAAAGCTGCAGAATGGTGTAGGGGATTCCAGGCTAGGCCATTCCTGGCTGGGTCTACACGCAGAAGGAGTGCTTTTTGTAAACCGAATTTCTATGGTTCCTCAATGGGGCTAGGATGTAAACGTGTTTCTGCTTCAAAGGAAAGGAGCCAGGAGAAAGTTTCTTTTGCCAGTGTGTGAGGGAGCTGCAAAGCTGCAGAATGGTGCAGGGGATTCCAGACTAGGCCATTACTGGTTGGGTCTACACGCAGAAGAAGTGCATTTTCTAAAGGGCATTTCTATGGTTCTTCAATGGGGCTAGGATGTAAACGTGTTTCTGCTTCAAAGGAAAGCAGCTAGGAGAAAGTTTCTTTTGCCAGGGTGTTATGCAGCTGGAAAGCTGCAGAATGGTGCAGGGGATTCCAGGCTAGGCCATTCCTGGCTGGGTCTATAAGCAGAAGGAGTGCTTTTTGTAAAGCAAATTTCTATGATTCTTCAATGGGGCTAGGATGTAAACGTGTTTCTGCTTCAAAGGAAAGCAGCTAGGAGAAAGTTTCTTTTGCCAGTGTGTGAGGGAGCTGGAAAACTACAGAATGGTGCTGGGGATTCCAGGCTAGGTCATTCCTGACTGGGTCTATAAGCAGAAGGAGTGCTTTTTGTAAAGCAAATTTCTATGATTCTTCAATGGGGCTAGGATGTAAACGTGTTTCTGCTTCAAAGGAATGCAGCTAGGAGAAAGTTTATTTTGCCAGTGTGTGACGCAGCTGGAAAGCTACAGAATGGTGCAGGGGATTCCAGGCTAGGCCATTCCTGGCTGGGTATATAAGCAGAATGAGTGCTTTTTGTAAACCGAATTTCTATGGTTCTTCAATGGGGCTAGGATGTAAACGTGTTTCTGCTTCAAAGGAAAGCAGCTAGGAGAAAGTTTTTTTTGCCAGTGTGTGAGGGAGCTGGAAAGCTACAGAATGATGCAGGGGATTCCAGACTAGGCCATTCCTGGCTGGGACTATGAGCAGAAGGAGTGCTTTTTCTAAAGGGCATTTCTATGAGTCTTCAAAGGGGCTAGGATGTAAACGTGTTTCTGCTTGAAAGGAAAGCAGCTAGGAGAAAGTTTCATTTGCCAGTGTGTTACGCAGCTGGAAAGCTGCAGAATGGTGTAGGGGATTCCAGGCTAGGCCATTCCTGGCTGGGTCTACACGCAGAAGGAGTGCTTTTTGTAAACCGAATTTCTATGGTTCCTCAATGGGGCTAGGATGTAAACGTGTTTCTGCTTCAAAGGAAAGGAGCCAGGAGAAAGTTTCTTTTGCCAGTGTGTGAGGGAGCTGGAAAACTACAGAATGGTGCTGGGGATTCCAGGCTAGGTCATTCCTGACTGGGTCTATAAGCAGAAGGAGTGCTTTTTGTAAAGCAAATTTCTATGGTTCTTCAATGGGGCTAGGATGTAAACGTGTTTCTGCTTCAAAGGAAAGCAGCTAGGAGAAAGTTTCTTTTGCCAGTGTGTGAGGGAGCTGGAAAGCTGCAGAATGGTGTAGGGGACTCCAGGCTAGGTCATTCCTGACTGAGTCTATAAGCAGAAGGAGTGCTTTTTCTAAAGGGCATTTCTATGGTTCTTCAATGGGGCTAGGATGTAAACGTGTTTCTGCTTCAAAGGAAAGCAGCTAGGAGAAAGTTTCTTTTGCCAGTGTGTTACGCAGCTGGAAAGCTGCAGAATGGTGCAGGGGATTCCAGGCTAGGTCATTCCTGACTGGGTCTATAAGCAGAAGGAGTGCTTTTTCTAAAGGGCATTTCTATGGTTCTTCAATGGGGCTAGGATGTAAACGTGTTTCTGCTTCAAAGGAAAGCAGCTAGGAGAAAGTTTCTTTTGCCAGTGTGTGAGGGAGCTGCAAAGCTAGGGAATGGTGCAGGGGATTCCAGGCTAGGCCATTCCTGGCTGGGTCTATAAGCAGAAGGAGTGCTTTTTATATAGCGAATTTGTATGGTTCTTCAATGGGGCTAGGATGTAAACGTGTTTCTGCTTCAAAGGAAAGCAGCTAGGAGAAAGTTTCTTTTGCCAGTGTGTTATGCAGCTGGAAAGCTGCAGAATGGTGTAGGGGATTCCAGGCTAGGCCATTCCTGACTGGGTCTAAAAGCAGAAGGAGTGCTTTTTGTAAAGCGAATTTCTATGGTTCTTCAATGGGGCTAGCATGTAAACGTGTTTCTGCTTCAAAGGAAAGGAGCCAGGAGAAAGTTTCTTTTGCCAGTGTCTGACGCAGCTGGAAAGCTGCAGAATGGTGTAGGGGATTCCAGGCTAGGCCATTCCTGGCAGGGTCTATAAGCAGAATGAGTGCTTTTTGTAAACCGAATTTCTATGGTTCTTCAATGGGGCTAGGATGTAAACGTGTTTCTGCTTCAAAGGAAAGCAGCTAGGAGAAAGTTTCTTTTGCCAGTGTGTGAGGGAGCTGGAAAACTACAGAATGGTGCAGGGGATTCCAGGCTAGGCCATTTCTGGCTGGGTCTACACGCAGAAGGAGTGCTTTTTCTAAAGGGCATTTCTCTGGTTCTTCAATGGGGCTAGGATGTAAACGTGTTTCTGCTTCAAAGGAAAGCAGCTAGGAGAAAGTTTCTTTTGCCAGTGTGTGAGGGAGCTGGAAAGCTGCAGAATGGTGCAGGGGATTCCAGGCCAGGCCCTTCCTGGCTGGATCTACACGCAGAAGGAGTGCTTTTTGTAAACCGAATTTCTATGGTTCTTCAATGGGGCTAGGATGTAAACGTGTTTCTGCTTCAAAGGAAAGCAGCTAGGAGAAAGTTTCTTTTGCCAGTGTGTGAGGGAGCTGGAAAGCTGCAGAATGGTGTAGGGGACTCCAGGCTAGGTCATTCCTGACTGAGTCTATAAGCAGAAGGAGTGCTTTTTCTAAAGGGCATTTCTATGGTTCTTCTATGGGGCTAGGATGTAAACGTGTTTCTGCTTCAAAGGAAAGCAGCTAGGAGAAAGTTTCTTTTGCCAGTGTGTTACGCAGCTGGAAAGCTGCAGAATGGTGCAGGGGATTCCAGGCTAGGTCATTCCTGACTGGGTCTATAAGCAGAAGGAGTGCTTTTTCTAAAGGGCATTTCTATGGTTCTTCAATGGGGCTAGGATGTAAACGTGTTTCTGCTTCAAAGGAAAGCAGCTAGGAGAAAGTTTCTTTTGCCAGTGTGTGAGGGAGCTGCAAAGCTAGGGAATGGTGCAGGGGATTCCAGGCTAGGCCATTCCTGGCTGGGTCTATAAGCAGAAGGAGTGCTTTTTATATAGCGAATTTGTATGGTTCTTCAGTGGGGCTAGGATGTAAACGTGTTTCTGCTTCAAAGGAAAGCAGCTAGGAGAAAGTTTCTTTTGCCAGTGTGTGAGGGAGCTGGAAAGCTGCAGAATGGTGTAGGGGATTCCAGGCTAGGCCATTCCTGACTGGGTCTAAAAGCAGAAGGAGTGCTTTTTGTAAAGCAAATTTCTATGGTTCTTCAATGGGGCTAGCATGTAAACGTGTTTCTGCTTCAAAGGAAAGGAGCCAGGAGAAAGTTTCTTTTGCCAGTGTGTTACGTAGCTGGAAAGCTGCAGAATGGTGCAGGGGATTCCAGGCTAGGTCATTCCTGATTGGGTCTATAAGCAGAAGGAGTGCTTTTTCTAAACGACATTTCTATGGTTCTTCAATGGGGCTAGGATGTAAATGTGTTTCTGCTTCAAAGGAAAGCAGCTAGGAGAAAGTTTCTTTTGCCAGTGTGTGACGCAGCTGGAAAGCTGCAGAATGGTGTAGGGGATTCCAGGCTAGGCCATTCCTGACTGGGTCTATAAGCAGAATGAGTGCTTTTTGTAAAGCGAATTTCTATGGTTCTTCAATGGGGCTAGGATGTAAACGTGTTTCTGCTTCAAAGGAAAGCAGCTAGGAGAAAGTTTCTTTTGCCAGTGTGTGAGGGAGCTGGAAAACTACAGAATGGTGCAGGGGATTCCAGGCTAGGCCATTCCTGGCTGGGTCTACACGCAGAAGGAGTGCTTTTTCTAAAGGGCATTTCTCTGGTTCTTCAATGGGGCTAGGATGTAAACGTGTTTCTGCTTCAAAGGAAAGCAGCTAGGAGAAAGTTTCTTTTGCCAGTGTGTGAGGGAGCTGGAAAGCTGCAGAATGGTGCAGGGGATTCTAGACCTAGGCCCTTCCTGGCTGGATCTACACGCAGAAGGAGTGCTTTTTGTAAAGCGAATTTCTATGGTTCTTCAATGGGGCTAGGATGTAAACGTGTTTCTGCTTCAAAGGAAAGCAGCTAGGAGAAAGTTTCTTTTGCCAGTGTGTTATGCAGCTGGAAAGCTACAGAATCGTGCAGGGGATTCCAGGCTAGGCCATTCCTGGCTGGGTCTACACGGAGAGGGAGTGCTTTTTGTAAACCGAATTTCTATGGTTCTTCAATGGGGCTAGGATGTAAATGTGTTTCTGCTTCAAAGGAAAGCAGCTAGGAGAAAGTTTCTTTTGCCAGTGTGTGAGGGAGCTGGAAAGCTGCAGAATGGTGTAGGGGACTCCAGGCTAGGTCATTCCTGACTGAGTCTATAAGCAGAAGGAGTGCTTTTTCTAAAGGGCATTTCTATGGTTCTTCTATGGGGCTAGGATGTAAACGTGTTTCTGCTTCAAAGGAAAGCAGCTAGGAGAAAGTTTCTTTTGCCAGTGTGTTACGCAGCTGGAAAGCTGCAGAATGGTGCAGGGGATTCCAGGCTAGGTCATTCCTGACTGGGTCTATAAGCAGAAGGAGTGCTTTTTCTAAAGGGCATTTCTATGGTTCTTCAATGGGGCTAGGATGTAAACGTGTTTCTGCTTCAAAGGAAAGCAGCTAGGAGAAAGTTTCTTTTGCCAGTGTGTGAGGGAGCTGCAAAGCTGCAGAATGGTGCAGGGGATTCCAGGCTAGGCCATTCCTGGCTGGGTCTATAAGCAGAAGGAGTGCTTTTTATATAGCGAATTTCTATGGTTCTTCAGTGGGGCTAGGATGTAAACGTGTTTCTGCTTCAAAGGAAAGCAGCTAGGAGAAAGTTTCTTTTGCCAGTGTGTGAGGGAGCTGGAAAGCTGCAGAATGGTGTAGGGGATTCCAGGCTAGGCCATTCCTGACTGGGTCTAAAAGCAGAAGGAGTGCTTTTTGTAAAGCGAATTTCTATGGTTCTTCAATGGGGCTAGGATGTAAACGTGTTTCTGCTTCAAAGGAAAGGAGCCAGGAGAAAGTTTCTTTTGCCAGTGTGTTACGTAGCTGGAAAGCTGCAGAATGGTGCAGGGGATTCCAGGCTAGGTCATTCCTGACTGGGTCTATAAGCAGAAGGAGTGCTTTTTCTAAACGACATTTCTATGGTTCTTCAATGGGGCTAGGATGTAAACGTGTTTCTGCTTCAAAGGAAAGCAGCTAGGAGAAAGTTTCTTTTGCCAGTGTGTGACGCAGCTGGAAAGCTGCAGAATGGTGTAGGGGATTCCAGGCTAGGCCATTCCTGACTGGGTCTATAAGCAGAAGGAGTGCTTTTTGTAAAGCGAATTTCTATGGTTCTTCAATGGGGCTAGGATGTAAACGTGTTTCTGCTTCAAAGGAAAGCAGCTAGGAGAAAGTTTCTTTTGCCAGTGTGTGAGGGAGCTGGAAAGCTACAGAATGGTGCAGGGGATTCCAGGCTAGGCCATTCCTGGCTGGGTCTACACGCAGAAGGAGTGCTTTTTCTAAAGGGCATTTCTATGGTTCTTCAATGGGGCTAGGATGTAAACGTGTTTCTGCTTCAAAGGAAAGCAGCTAGGAGAAAGTTTCTTTTGCCAGTGTGTGAGGGAGCTGGAAAGCTGCAGAATGGTGCAGGGGATTCCAGGCCAGGCCATTCCTGGCTGGATCTACACGCAGAAGGAGTGCTTTTTGTAAAGCGAATTTCTATGGTTCTTCAATGGGGCTAGGATGTAAACGTGTTTCTGCTTCAAAGGAAAGCAGCTAGGAGAAAGTTTCTTTTGCCAGGGTGTTATGCAGCTGGAAAGCTGCAGAATGGTGCAGGGGATTCCAGGCTAGGCCATTCCTGGCTGGGTCTACACGAGAAGGAGTGCTTTTTGTAAACCGAATTTCTATGGTTCTTCAATGGGGCTAGGATGTAAACGTGTTTCTGCTTCAAAGGAAAGCAGCTAGGAGAAAGTTTCTTTTGCCAGTGTGTGAGGGAGCTGGAAAGCTACAGAATGATGCAGGGGATTCCAGATAGGCCATTCCTGGCTGGGTCTATAAGCAGAAGGAGTGCTTTTTCTAAAGGCATTTCTATGGTTCTTCAAAGGGGCTAGGATGTAAACGTGTTTCTGCTTGAAAGGAAAGCAGCTAGGAGAAAGTTTCTTTTGCCAGTGTGTTACGCAGCTGGAAAGCTGCAGAATGGTGCAGGGGATTCCAGGCTAGGCCATTCCTGGCTGGGTCTACACGCAGAAGGAGTGCTTTTTGTAAACGGAATTTCTATGGTTCTTCAATGGGGCTAGGATGTAAAGTGTTTCTGCTTCAAAGGAAAGGAGCCAGGAGAAAGTTTCTTTTGCCAGTGTGTGAGGGAGCTGGAAAACTACAGAATGGTGCTGGGGATTCCAGGCTAGGTCATTCCTGACTGGGTCTATAAGCAGAAGGAGTGCTTTTTGTAAAGCAAATTTCTATGGTTCTTCAATGGGGCTAGGATGTAAACGTGTTTCTGCTTCAAAGGAAAGCAGCTAGGAGAAAGTTTCTTTTGCCAGTGTGTGAGGGAGCTGGAAAGCTGCAGAATGGTGTAGGGGACTCCAGGCTAGGTCATTCCTGACTGGGTCTATAAGCAGAAGGAGTGCTTTTTCTAAATGGCATTTCTATGGTTCTTCAATGGGGCTAGGATGTAAACGTGTTTCTGCTTCAAAGGAAAGCAGCTAGGAGAAAGTTTCTTTTGCCAGTGTGTGAGGGAGCTGGAAAGCAGCAGAATGGTGCAGGGGATTCCAGGCTAGGCCATTCCTGGCTGGGTCTATAAGCAGAAGGAGTGCTTTTTCTAAACGGCATTTCTATGGTTCTTCAATGGGGCTAGGATGTAAACGTGTTTCTGCTTCAAAGGAAAGCAGCTAGGAGAAAGTTTCTTTTGCCAGTGTGTGACGCAGCTGGAAAGCTGCAGAATGGTGCAGGGGATTCCAGGCTAGGCCATTCCTGCTGGGTCTATAAGCAGAAGGAGTGCTTTTTCTAAACGGCATTTCTATGGTTCTTCAATGGGGCTAGGATGTAAACGTGTTTCTGCTTCAAAGGAAAGCAGCTAGGAGAAAGTTTCTTTTGCCAGTGTGTGAGGGAGCTGGAAAGCTGCAGAATGGTGCAGGGGATTCCAGGCTAGGCCATTCCTGGCTGGGTCTATAAGCAGAAGGAGTGCTTTTTGTAAAGCGAATTTCTATGGTTCTTCAATGGGGCTAGGATGTAAACGTGTTTCTGCTTCAAAGGAAAGCAGCTAGGAGAAAGTTTCTTTTGCCAGTGTGTGACGCAGCTGGAAAGCTGCAGAATGGTGCAGGGGATTCCAGGCTAGGTCATTCCTGACTGGGTCTATAAGCAGAAGGAGTGCTTTTTGCAAAGCGAATTTCTATGGTTCTTCAATGGGGCTAGGATGTAAACGTGTTTCTGCTTCAAAGGAAAGCAGCTAGGAGAAAGTTTCTTTTGCCAGTGTGTGAGGGAGCTGGAAAGCTGCAGAATGGTGCAGGGGATTCCAGGCTAGGCCATTCCTGACTGGGTCTATAAGCAGAAGGAGTGCTTTTTCTAAACGGCATTTCTATGGTTCTTCAATGGGGCTAGGATGTAAACGTGTTTCTGCTTCAAAGGAAAGCAGCTAGGAGAAAGTTTCTTTTGCCAGTGTGTGAGGGAGCTGGAAAGCTGCAGAATGGTGCAGGGGATTCCAGGCTAGGCCATTCCTGGCTGGGTCTACAAGCAGAAGGAGTGCTTTTTCTAAACGGCATTTCTATGGTTCTTCAATGGGGCTAGGATGTAAACGTGTTTCTGCTTCAAAGGAAAGCAGCTAGGAGAAAGTTTCTTTTGCCAGTGTGTGACGCAGCTGGAAAGCTGCAGAATGGTGCAGGGGATTCCAGGCTAGGCCATTCCTGGCTGGGTCTACAAGCAGAAGGAGTGCTTTTTGTAAACCGAATTTCTATGGTTCTTCAATGGGGCTAGGATGTAAACGTGTTTCTGCTTCAAAGGAAAGCAGCTAGGAGAAAGTTTCTTTTGCCAGTGTGTGAGGGAGCTGGAAAGCTGCAGAATGGTGCAGGGGATTCCAGGCTAGGCCATTCCTGGCTGGGTCTACACGCAGAAGGAGTGCTTTTTGTAAAGCGAATTTCTATGGTTCTTCAATGGGGCTAGGATGTAAACGTGTTTCTGCTTCAAAGGAAAGCAGCTAGGAGAAAGTTTCTTTTGCCAGTGTGTGAGGGAGCTGGAAAGCTACAGAATGGTGCAGGGGATTCCAGGCTAGGCCATTCCTGGCTGGGTCTATAAGCAGAAGGAGTGCTTTTTCTAAACGGCATTTCTATGGTTCTTCAATGGGGCTAGGATGTAAACGTGTTTCTGCTTCAAAGGAAAGCAGCTAGGAGAAAGTTTCTTTTGCCAGTGTGTGACGCAGCTGGAAAGCTGCAGAATGGTGCAGGGGATTCCAGGCTAGGCCATTCCTGGCTGGGTCTACAAGCAGAAGGAGTGCTTTTTGTAAACCGAATTTCTATGGTTCTTCAATGGGGCTAGGATGTAAACGTGTTTCTGCTTCAAAGGAAAGCAGCTAGGAGAAAGTTTCTTTTGCCAGTGTGTGAGGGAGCTGGAAAGCTACAGAATGGTGCAGGGGATTCCAGGCTAGGTCATTCCTGACTGGGTCTATAAGCAGAAGGAGTGCTTTTTGTAAAGGGCATTTCTATGGTTCTTCAATGGGGCTAGGATGTAAACGTGTTTCTGCTTCAAAGGAAAGCAGCTAGGAGAAAGTTTCTTTTGCCAGTGTGTGAGGGAGCTGGAAAGCTGCAGAATGGTGCAGGGGATTCCAGGCTAGGCATTCCTGACTGGGTCTATAAGCAGAAGGAGTGCTTTTTGCTAACCGAATTTCTATGGTTCTTCAATGGGGCTAGGATGTAAACGTGTTTCTGCTTCAAAGGAAAGCAGCTAGGAGAAAGTTTCTTTTGCCAGTGTGTGAGGGGAGCTGGAAAGCTGCAGAATGGTGCAGGGGATTCCAGGCTAGGCCATTCCTGGCTGGGTCTACACGCAGAAGGAGTGCTTTTTGTAAACCGAATTTCTATGGTTCTTCAATGGGGCTAGGATGTAAACGTGTTTCTGCTTCAAAGGAAAGCAGCCAGGAGAAAGTTTCTTTTGCCAGTGTGTGACGCAGCTGGAAAGCTACAGAATGGTGCAGGGGATTCCAGGCTAGGCCATTCCTGGCTGGGTCTACACGCAGAAGGAGTGCTTTTTGTAAAGGGCATTTCTATGGTTCTTCAATGGGGCTAGGATGTAAACGTGTTTCTGCTTCAAAGGAAAGCAGCTAGGAGAAAGTTTCTTTTGCCAGTGTGTGAGGGAGCTGGAAAGCTGCAGAATGGTGCAGGGGATTCCAGGCTAGGCCATTCCTGGCTGGGTCTATAAGCAGAAGGAGTGCTTTTTGTAAACGAATTTCTATGGTTCTTCAATGGGGCTAGGATGTAAACGTGTTTCTGCTTCAAAGGAAAGCAGCTAGGAGAAAGTTTCTTTTGCCAGTGTGTGAGGAGCTGGAAAGCTGCAGAATGGTGCAGGGGATTCCAGGCTAGGCCATTCCTGGCTGGGTCTACACGCAGAAGGAGTGCTTTTTCTAAACGGCATTTCTATGGTTCTTCAATGGGGCTAGGATGTAAACGTGTTTCTGCTTCAAAGGAAAGCAGCTAGGAGAAAGTTTCTTTTGCCAGTGTGTGAGGGAGCTGGAAAGCTGCAGAATGGTGCAGGGGATTCCAGGCTAGGCCATTCCTGGCTGGGTCTACACGCAGAAGGAGTGCTTTTTCTAAACGGCATTTCTATGGTTCTTCAATGGGGCTAGGATGTAAACGTGTTTCTGCTTCAAAGGAAAGCAGCTAGGAGAAAGTTTCTTTTGCCAGTGTGTGATGCAGCTGGAAAGCTGCAGAATGGTGCAGGGGATTCCAGGCTAGGCCATTCCTGGCTGGGTCTACAAGCAGAAGGAGTGCTTTTTCTAACCGGCATTTCTATGGTTCTTCAATGGGGCTAGGATGTAAACGTGTTTCTGCTTCAAAGGAAAGCAGCTAGGAGAAAGTTTCTTTTGCCAGTGTGTGAGGGAGCTGGAAAGCTGCAGAATGGTGCAGGGGATTCCAGGCTAGGCCATTCCTGGCTGGGTCTACAAGCAGAAGGAGTGCTTTTTCTAAACGGCATTTCTATGGTTCTTCAATGGGGCTAGGATGTAAACGTGTTTCTGCTTCAAAGGAAAGCAGCTAGGAGAAAGTTTCTTTTGCCAGTGTGTGAGGCAGCTGGAAAGCTGCAGAATGGTGCAGGGGATTCCAGGCTAGGCCATTCCTGGCTGGGTCTACAAGCAGAAGGAGTGCTTTTTGTAAACGGAATTTCTATGGTTCTTCAATGGGGCTAGGATGTAAACGTGTTTCTGCTTCAAAGGAAAGCAGCTAGGAGAAAGTTTCTTTTGCCAGTGTGTGAGGGAGCTGGAAAGCTACAGAATGGTGCAGGGGATTCCAGGCTAGGCCATTCCTGACTGGGTCTATAAGCAGAAGGAGTGCTTTTTCTAAAGGCAATTTCTATGGTTCTTCAATGGGGCTAGGATGTAAACGTGTTTCTGCTTCAAAGGAAAGCAGCTAGGAGAAAGTTTCTTTTGCCAGTGTGTGAGGGAGCTGGAAAGCTGCAGAATGGTGCAGGGGATTCCAGGCTAGGCCATTCCTGGCTGGGTCTATAAGCAGAAGGAGTGCTTTTTCTAAACGGCATTTCTATGGTTCTTCAATGGGGCTAGGATGTAAACGTGTTTCTGCTTCAAAGGAAAGCAGCTAGGAGAAAGTTTCTTTTGCCAGTGTGTGACGCAGCTGGAAAGCTACAGAATGGTGCAGGGGATTCCAGGCTAGGCCATTCCTGGCTGGGTCTATAAGCAGAAGGAGTGCTTTTTGTAAAGCGAATTTCTATGGTTCTTCAATGGGGCTAGGATGTAAACGTGTTTCTGCTTCAAAGGAAAGCAGCTAGGAGAAAGTTTCTTTTGCCAGTGTGTGAGGGAGCTGGAAAGCTGCAGAATGGTGCAGGGGATTCCAGGCTAGGCCATTCCTGGCTGGGTCTATAAGCAGAAGGAGTGCTTTTTCTAAAGCGAATTTCTATGGTTCTTCAATGGGGCTAGGATGTAAACGTGTTTCTGCTTCAAAGGAAAGCAGCTAGGAGAAAGTTTCTTTTGCCAGTGTGTGAGGGAGCTGGAAAGCTGCAGAATGGTGCAGGGGATTCCAGGCTAGGCCATTCCTGGCTGGGTCTACACGCAGAAGGAGTGCTTTTTCTAAACGGAATTTCTATGGTTCTTCAATGGGGCTAGGATGTAAACGTGTTTCTGCTTCAAAGGAAAGCAGCTAGGAGAAAGTTTCTTTTGCCAGTGTGTGAGGGAGCTGGAAAGCTGCAGAATGGTGCAGGGGATTCCAGGCTAGGCCATTCCTGGCTGGGTCTACACGCAGAAGGAGTGCTTTTTCTAAAGCGAATTTCTATGGTTCTTCAATGGGGCTAGGATGTAAACGTGTTTCTGCTTCAAAGGAAAGCAGCTAGGAGAAAGTTTCTTTTGCCAGTGTGTGAGGGAGCTGGAAAGCTGCAGAATGGTGCAGGGGATTCCAGGCTAGGCCATTCCTGGCTGGGTCTATAAGCAGAAGGAGTGCTTTTTCTAAACGGCATTTCTATGGTTCTTCAATGGGGCTAGGATGTAAACGTGTTTCTGCTTCAAAGGAAAGCAGCTAGGAGAAAGTTTCTTTTGCCAGTGTGTGACGCAGCTGGAAAGCTGCAGAATGGTGCAGGGGATTCCAGGCTAGGCCATTCCTGGCTGGGTCTACACGCAGAAGGAGTGCTTTTTCTAACCGGCATTTCTATGGTTCTTCAATGGGGCTAGGATGTAAACGTGTTTCTGCTTCAAAGGAAAGCAGCTAGGAGAAAGTTTCTTTTGCCAGTGTGTGAGGGAGCTGGAAAGCTGCAGAATGGTGCAGGGGATTCCAGGCTAGGCCATTCCTGACTGGGTCTATAAGCAGAAGGAGTGCTTTTTCTAACAGCATTTCTATGGTTCTTCAATGGGGCTAGGATGTAAACGTGTTTCTGCTTCAAAGGAAAGCAGCTAGGAGAAAGTTTCTTTTGCCAGTGTGTGAGGGAGCTGGAAAGCTGCAGAATGGTGCAGGGGATTCCAGGCTAGGCCATTCCTGGCTGGGTCTATAAGCAGAAGGAGTGCTTTTTCTAAACGGCATTTCTATGGTTCTTCAATGGGGCTAGGATGTAAACGTGTTTCTGCTTCAAAGGAAAGCAGCTAGGAGAAAGTTTCTTTTGCCAGTGTGTGACGGCAGCTGGAAAGCTGCAGAATGGTGCAGGGGATTCCAGGCTAGGCCATTCCTGACTGGGTCTATAAGCAGAAGGAGTGCTTTTTCTAAACGGCATTTCTATGGTTCTTCAATGGGGCTAGGATGTAAACGTGTTTCTGCTTCAAAGGAAAGCAGCTAGGAGAAAGTTTCTTTTGCCAGTGTGTGACGGAGCTGGAAAGCTGCAGAATGGTGCAGGGGATTCCAGGCTAGGCCATTCCTGGCTGGGTCTATAAGCAGAAGGAGTGCTTTTTCTAAACGGCATTTCTATGGTTCTTCAATGGGGCTAGGATGTAAACGTGTTTCTGCTTCAAAGGAAAGCAGCTAGGAGAAAGTTTCTTTTGCCAGTGTGTGACGGCAGCTGGAAAGCTGCAGAATGGTGCAGGGGATTCCAGGCTAGGCCATTCCTGGCTGGGTCTATAAGCAGAAGGAGTGCTTTTTGCTAACGAATTTCTATGGTTCTTCAATGGGGCTAGGATGTAAACGTGTTTCTGCTTCAAAGGAAAGCAGCTAGGAGAAAGTTTCTTTTGCCAGTGTGTGAGGGAGCTGGAAAGCTGCAGAATGGTGCAGGGGATTCCAGGCTAGGCCATTCCTGGCTGGGTCTATAAGCAGAAGGAGTGCTTTTTCTAACCGGCATTTCTATGGTTCTTCAATGGGGCTAGGATGTAAACGTGTTTCTGCTTCAAAGGAAAGCAGCTAGGAGAAAGTTTCTTTTGCCAGTGTGTGAGGGAGCTGGAAAGCTGCAGAATGGTGCAGGGGATTCCAGGCTAGGCCATTCCTGGCTGGGTCTACAAGCAGAAGGAGTGCTTTTTGTAAACGCGAATTTCTATGGTTCTTCAATGGGGCTAGGATGTAAACGTGTTTCTGCTTCAAAGGAAAGCAGCTAGGAGAAAGTTTCTTTTGCCAGTGTGTGAGGCAGCTGGAAAGCTGCAGAATGGTGCAGGGGATTCCAGGCTAGGCCATTCCTGGCTGGGTCTACAAGCAGAAGGAGTGCTTTTCAAAAACGGCATTTCTATGGTTCTTCAATGGGGCTAGGATGTAAACGTGTTTCTGCTTCAAAGGAAAGCAGCTAGGAGAAAGTTTCTTTTGCCAGTGTGTGAGGGCAGCTGGAAAGCTGCAGAATGGTGCAGGGGATTCCAGGCTAGGCCATTCCTGACTGGGTCTATAAGCAGAAGGAGTGCTTTTTCTAAACGGCATTTCTATGGTTCTTCAATGGGGCTAGGATGTAAACGTGTTTCTGCTTCAAAGGAAAGCAGCTAGGAGAAAGTTTCTTTTGCCAGTGTGTGACGCAGCTGGAAAGCTGCAGAATGGTGCAGGGGATTCCAGGCTAGGCCATTCCTGGCTGGGTCTATAAGCAGAAGGAGTGCTTTTTCTAAACGGCATTTCTATGGTTCTTCAATGGGGCTAGGATGTAAACGTGTTTCTGCTTCAAAGGAAAGCAGCTAGGAGAAAGTTTCTTTTGCCAGTGTGTGAGGGAGCTGGAAAGCTGCAGAATGGTGCAGGGGATTCCAGGCTAGGCCATTCCTGGCTGGGTCTATAAGCAGAAGGAGTGCTTTTTCTAAACGGCATTTCTATGGTTCTTCAATGGGGCTAGGATGTAAACGTGTTTCTGCTTCAAAGGAAAGCAGCTAGGAGAAAGTTTCTTTTGCCAGTGTGTGAGGGCAGCTGGAAAGCTGCAGAATGGTGCAGGGGATTCCAGGCTAGGCCATTCCTGGCTGGGTCTATAAGCAGAAGGAGTGCTTTTTCTAAACGGCATTTCTATGGTTCTTCAATGGGGCTAGGATGTAAACGTGTTTCTGCTTCAAAGGAAAGCAGCTAGGAGAAAGTTTCTTTTGCCAGTGTGTGACGCAGCTGGAAAGCTGCAGAATGGTGCAGGGGATTCCAGGCTAGGCCATTCCTGGCTGGGTCTATAAGCAGAAGGAGTGCTTTTTGTAAACGGCATTTCTATGGTTCTTCAATGGGGCTAGGATGTAAACGTGTTTCTGCTTCAAAGGAAAGCAGCTAGGAGAAAGTTTCTTTTGCCAGTGTGTGAGGGAGCTGGAAAGCTGCAGAATGGTGCAGGGGATTCCAGGCTAGGCCATTCCTGACTGGGTCTATAAGCAGAAGGAGTGCTTTTTCTAACCGCATTTCTATGGTTCTTCAATGGGGCTAGGATGTAAACGTGTTTCTGCTTCAAAGGAAAGCAGCTAGGAGAAAGTTTCTTTTGCCAGTGTGTGAGGGCAGCTGGAAAGCTGCAGAATGGTGCAGGGGATTCCAGGCTAGGCCATTCCTGGCTGGGTCTATAAGCAGAAGGAGTGCTTTTTCTAAACGGCATTTCTATGGTTCTTCAATGGGGCTAGGATGTAAACGTGTTTCTGCTTCAAAGGAAAGCAGCTAGGAGAAAGTTTCTTTTGCCAGTGTGTGAGGGAGCTGGAAAGCTGCAGAATGGTGCAGGGGATTCCAGGCTAGGCCATTCCTGGCTGGGTCTATAAGCAGAAGGAGTGCTTTTTGTAAACCGAATTTCTATGGTTCTTCAATGGGGCTAGGATGTAAACGTGTTTCTGCTTCAAAGGAAAGCAGCTAGGAGAAAGTTTCTTTTGCCAGTGTGTGAGGGAGCTGGAAAGCTGCAGAATGGTGCAGGGGATTCCAGGCTAGGCCATTCCTGGCTGGGTCTACACGCAGAAGGAGTGCTTTTTCTAACCGGCATTTCTATGGTTCTTCAATGGGGCTAGGATGTAAACGTGTTTCTGCTTCAAAGGAAAGCAGCTAGGAGAAAGTTTCTTTTGCCAGTGTGTGAGGCAGCTGGAAAGCTGCAGAATGGTGCAGGGGATTCCAGGCTAGGCCATTCCTGGCTGGGTCTATAAGCAGAAGGAGTGCTTTTTCTAAACGGCATTTCTATGGTTCTTCAATGGGGCTAGGATGTAAACGTGTTTCTGCTTCAAAGGAAAGCAGCTAGGAGAAAGTTTCTTTTGCCAGTGTGTGAGGCAGCTGGAAAGCTGCAGAATGGTGCAGGGGATTCCAGGCTAGGCCATTCCTGGCTGGGTCTACACGCAGAAGGAGTGCTTTTTGCTAAACGGCATTTCTATGGTTCTTCAATGGGGCTAGGATGTAAACGTGTTTCTGCTTCAAAGGAAAGCAGCTAGGAGAAAGTTTCTTTTGCCAGTGTGTGAGGGAGCTGGAAAGCTGCAGAATGGTGCAGGGGATTCCAGGCTAGGCCATTCCTGGCTGGGTCTATAAGCAGAAGGAGTGCTTTTTGTAAACCGAATTTCTATGGTTCTTCAATGGGGCTAGGATGTAAACGTGTTTCTGCTTCAAAGGAAAGCAGCTAGGAGAAAGTTTCTTTTGCCAGTGTGTGAGGGAGCTGGAAAGCTGCAGAATGGTGCAGGGGATTCCAGGCTAGGCCATTCCTGCTGGGTCTACACGCAGAAGGAGTGCTTTTTCTAAACCGCATTTCTATGGTTCTTCAATGGGGCTAGGATGTAAACGTGTTTCTGCTTCAAAGGAAAGCAGCTAGGAGAAAGTTTCTTTTGCCAGTGTGTGAGGGAGCTGGAAAGCTGCAGAATGGTGCAGGGGATTCCAGGCTAGGCCATTCCTGGCTGGGTCTATAAGCAGAAGGAGTGCTTTTTCTAAACCGGCATTTCTATGGTTCTTCAATGGGGCTAGGATGTAAACGTGTTTCTGCTTCAAAGGAAAGCAGCTAGGAGAAAGTTTCTTTTGCCAGTGTGTGTCGGGAGCTGGAAAGCTGCAGAATGGTGCAGGGGATTCCAGGCTAGGCCATTCCTGGCTGGGTCTATAAGCAGAAGGAGTGCTTTTTCTAAACGGCATTTCTATGGTTCTTCAATGGGGCTAGGATGTAAACGTGTTTCTGCTTCAAAGGAAAGCAGCTAGGAGAAAGTTTCTTTTGCCAGTGTGTGAGGGAGCTGGAAAGCTGCAGAATGGTGCAGGGGATTCCAGGCTAGGCCATTCCTGGCTGGGTCTACAAGCAGAAGGAGTGCTTTTTCTAACCGGCATTTCTATGGTTCTTCAATGGGGCTAGGATGTAAACGTGTTTCTGCTTCAAAGGAAAGCAGCTAGGAGAAAGTTTCTTTTGCCAGTGTGTGAGGCAGCTGGAAAGCTGCAGAATGGTGCAGGGGATTCCAGGCTAGGCCATTCCTGGCTGGGTCTATAAGCAGAAGGAGTGCTTTTTCTAACCGGCATTTCTATGGTTCTTCAATGGGGCTAGGATGTAAACGTGTTTCTGCTTCAAAGGAAAGCAGCTAGGAGAAAGTTTCTTTTGCCAGTGTGTGACGGAGCTGGAAAGCTGCAGAATGGTGCAGGGGATTCCAGGCTAGGCCATTCCTGGCTGGGTCTATAAGCAGAAGGAGTGCTTTTTCTAAACGGCATTTCTATGGTTCTTCAATGGGGCTAGGATGTAAACGTGTTTCTGCTTCAAAGGAAAGCAGCTAGGAGAAAGTTTCTTTTGCCAGTGTGTGACGGCAGCTGGAAAGCTGCAGAATGGTGCAGGGGATTCCAGGCTAGGCCATTCCTGGACTGGGTCTATAAGCAGAAGGAGTGCTTTTTCTAAAGCGCATTTCTATGGTTCTTTAACGGGCTAGGATGTAAACGTGTTTCTGCTTCAAAGGAAAGCAGCTAGGAGAAAGTTTCTTTTGCCAGTGTGTGAGGGAGCTGGAAAGCTGCAGAATGGTGCAGGGGATTCCAGGCTAGGCCATTCCTGGCTGGGTCTACAAGCAGAAGGAGTGCTTTTTCTAAAGCGGCATTTCTATGGTTCTTCAATGGGGCTAGGATGTAAACGTGTTTCTGCTTCAAAGGAAAGCAGCTAGGAGAAAGTTTCTTTTGCCAGTGTGTGAGCAGCTGGAAAGCTACAGAATGGTGCAGGGGATTCCAGGCTAGGCCATTCCTGGCTGGGTCTATAAGCAGAATGAGTGCTTTTTGCTAAACGGCATTTCTATGGTTCTTCAATGGGGCTAGGATGTAAACGTGTTTCTGCTTCAAAGGAAAGCAGCTAGGAGAAAGTTTCTTTTGCCAGTGTGTGACGCAGCTGGAAAGCTGCAGAATGGTGCAGGGGATTCCAGGCTAGGCCATTCCTGGCTGGGTCTATAAGCAGAAGAGTGCTTTTTCTAAAGCGCATTTCTATGGTTCTTCAATGGGGCTAGGATGTAAACGTGTTTCTGCTTCAAAGGAAAGCAGCTAGGAGAAAGTTTCTTTTGCCAGTGTGTGAGGCAGCTGGAAAGCTGCAGAATGGTGCAGGGGATTCCAGGCTAGGCCATTCCTGGCTGGGTCTATAAGCAGAAGGAGTGCTTTTTCTAAAGCGCATTTCTATGGTTCTTCAATGGGGCTAGGATGTAAACGTGTTTCTGCTTCAAAGGAAAGCAGCTAGGAGAAAGTTTCTTTTGCCAGTGTGTTATGCAGCTGGAAAGCTGCAGAATGGTGCAGGGAATTCCAGGCTAGGCCATTCCTGGCTGGGTCTATAAGCAGAAGGAGTGCTTTTTGTAAACCGAATTTCTATGGTTCTTCAATGGGGCTAGGATGTAAACGTGTTTCTGCTTCAAAGGAAAGCAGCTAGGAGAAAGTTTCTTTTGCCAGTGTGTGAGGGAGCTGGAAAGCTGCAGAATGGTGCAGGGGATTCCAGGCTAGGTCATTCCTGGCTGGGTCTACAAGCAGAAGGAGTGCTTTTTTCTAACGGCATTTCTATGGTTCTTCAATGGGGCTAGGATGTAAACGTGTTTCTGCTTCAAAGGAAAGCAGCTAGGAGAAAGTTTCTTTTGCCAGTGTGTGAGGGAGCTGGAAAGCTGCAGAATGGTGCAGGGGATTCCAGGCTAGGCCATTCCTGGCTGGGTCTATAAGCAGAAGGAGTGCTTTTTGTAAACCGAATTTCTATGGTTCTTCAATGGGGCTAGGATGTAAACGTGTTTCTGCTTCAAAGGAAAGCAGCTAGGAGAAAGTTTCTTTTGCCAGTGTGTGACGGCAGCTGGAAAGCTGCAGAATGGTGCAGGGGATTCCAGGCTAGGTCATTCCTGACTGGGTCTATAAGCAGAAGGAGTGCTTTTTCTAAACGGCATTTCTATGGTTCTTCAATGGGGCTAGGATGTAAACGTGTTTCTGCTTCAAAGGAAAGCAGCTAGGAGAAAGTTTCTTTTGCCAGTGTGTGACGCAGCTGGAAAGCTGCAGAATGGTGCAGGGGATTCCAGGCTAGGCCATTCCTGGCTGGGTCTATAAGCAGAAGGAGTGCTTTTTGTAAAGCGAATTTCTATGGTTCTTCAATGGGGCTAGGATGTAAACGTGTTTCTGCTTCAAAGGAAAGCAGCTAGGAGAAAGTTTCTTTTGCCAGTGTGTGAGGCAGCTGGAAAGCTGCAGAATGGTGTAGGGGATTCCAGGCTAGGCCATTCCTGGCTGGGTCTATAAGCAGAAGGAGTGCTTTTTCTAAAGCGAATTTCTATGGTTCTTCAATGGGGCTAGGATGTAAACGTGTTTCTGCTTCAAAGGAAAGCAGCTAGGAGAAAGTTTCTTTTGCCAGTGTGTGAGGGAGCTGGAAAGCTGCAGAATGGTGCAGGGGATTCCAGGCTAGGCCATTCCTGGCTGGGTCTATAAGCAGAAGGAGTGCTTTTTGCTAAACGAATTTCTATGGTTCTTCAATGGGGCTAGGATGTAAACGTGTTTCTGCTTCAAAGGAAAGCAGCTAGGAGAAAGTTTCTTTTGCCAGTGTGTGACGCAGCTGGAAAGCTGCAGAATGGTGCAGGGGATTCCAGGCTAGGCCATTCCTGGCTGGGTCTATAAGCAGAAGGAGTGCTTTTTCGTAAACCGAATTTCTATGGTTCTTCAATGGGGCTAGGATGTAAACGTGTTTCTGCTTCAAAGGAAAGCAGCTAGGAGAAAGTTTCTTTTGCCAGTGTGTGACGGAGCTGGAAAGCTGCAGAATGGTGCAGGGGATTCCAGGCTAGGCCATTCCTGGCTGGGTCTACAAGCAGAAGGAGTGCTTTTTCTAAACGGCATTTCTATGGTTCTTCAATGGGGCTAGGATGTAAACGTGTTTCTGCTTCAAAGGAAAGCAGCTAGGAGAAAGTTTCTTTTGCCAGTGTGTGAGGGAGCTGGAAAGCTGCAGAATGGTGCAGGGGATTCCAGGCTAGGCCATTCCTGGCTGGGTCTACACGCAGAAGGAGTGCTTTTTCTAAAGCGCATTTCTATGGTTCTTCAATGGGGCTAGGATGTAAACGTGTTTCTGCTTCAAAGGAAAGCAGCTAGGAGAAAGTTTCTTTTGCCAGTGTGTGAGGGAGCTGGAATGCTGCAGAATGGTGCAGGGGATTCCAGACTAGGTCATTCCTGATTGGGTCTATAAGCAGAAGGAGTGGGTTTCCTAGCGGCATTTCTATGGTTCTTCAATGGGGCTAGGATGTAAACGTGTTTCTGCTTCAAAGGAAAGCAGCTAGGAGAAAGTTTCTTTTGCCAGTGTGTGACGCAGCTGGAAAGCTGCAGAATGGTGCAGGGGATTCCAGGCTAGGCATTCCTGACTGGGTCTATAAGCAGAAGGAGTGCTTTTTCTAAAGGGCATTTCTATGGTTCTTCAATGGGGCTAGGATGTAAACGTGTTTCTGCTTCAAAGGAAAGCAGCTAGGAGAAAGTTTCTTTTGCCAGTGTGTGAGGGAGCTGGAAAGCTGCAGAATGGTGCAGGGGATTCCAGGCTAGGCCATTCCTGGCTGGGTCTATAAGCAGAAGGAGTGCTTTTTCTAAACGGCATTTCTATGGTTCTTCAATGGGGCTAGGATGTAAACGTGTTTCTGCTTCAAAGGAAAGCAGCTAGGAGAAAGTTTCTTTTGCCAGTGTGTGACGCAGCTGGAAAGCTGCAGAATGGTGCAGGGGATTCCAGGCTAGGCCATTCCTGACTGGGTCTATAAGCAGAAGGAGTGCTTTTTCTAAAGCGAATTTCTATGGTTCTTCAATGGGGCTAGGATGTAAACGTGTTTCTGCTTCAAAGGAAAGCAGCTAGGAGAAAGTTTCTTTTGCCAGTGTGTGACGGCAGCTGGAAAGCTGCAGAATGGTGCAGGGATTCCAGGCTAGGCCATTCCTGGCTGGGTCTATAAGCAGAAGGAGTGCTTTTTGTAAACCGAATTTCTATGGTTCTTCAATGGGGCTAGGATGTAAACGTGTTTCTGCTTCAAAGGAAAGCAGCTAGGAGAAAGTTTCTTTTGCCAGTGTGTGAGGGAGCTGGAAAGCTACAGAATGGTGCAGGGGATTCCAGGCTAGGCCATTCCTGGCTGGGTCTATAAGCAGAAGGAGTGCTTTTTCTAAACCGCATTTCTATGGTTCTTCAATGGGGCTAGGATGTAAACGTGTTTCTGCTTCAAAGGAAAGCAGCTAGGAGAAAGTTTCTTTTGCCAGTGTGTGAGGGAGCTGGAAAGCTGCAGAATGGTGCAGGGGATTCCAGGCTAGGCCATTCCTGGCTGGGTCTATAAGCAGAAGTAATGCTTTTTCTAAACCGGCATTTCTATGGTTCTTCAATGGGGCTAGGATGTAAACGTGTTTCTGCTTCAAAGGAAAGCAGCTAGGAGAAAGTTTCTTTTGCCAGTGTGTGACGCAGCTGGAAAGCTGCAGAATGGTGCAGGGGATTCCAGGCTAGGCCATTCCTGGCTGGGTCTATAAGCAGAAGGAGTGCTTTTTCTAAACCGAATTTCTATGGTTCTTCAATGGGGCTAGGATGTAAACGTGTTTCTGCTTCAAAGGAAAGCAGCTAGGAGAAAGTTTCTTTTGCCAGTGTGTGACGCAGCTGGAAAGCTGCAGAATGGTGCAGGGGATTCCAGGCTAGGTCATTCCTGGCTGGGTCTACACACAAGCAGAAGGAGTGCTTTTTCTAAACGGCATTTCTATGGTTCTTCATGGGGCTAGGATGTAAACGTGTTTCTGCTTCAAAGGAAAGCAGCTAGGAGAAAGTTTCTTTTGCCAGTGTGTGACGCAGCTGGAAAGCTGCAGAATGGTGCAGGGGATTCCAGGCTAGGCCATTCCTGACTGGGTCTATAAGCAGAAGGAGTGCTTTTTCTAACCGGCATTTCTATGGTTCTTCAATGGGGCTAGGATGTAAACGTGTTTCTGCTTCAAAGGAAAGCAGCTAGGAGAAAGTTTCTTTTGCCAGTGTGTGACGCAGCTGGAAAGCTGCAGAATGGTGCAGGGGATTCCAGGCTAGGCCATTCCTGGCTGGGTCTATAAGCAGAAGGAGTGCTTTTTCTAAACGGCATTTCTATGGTTCTTCAATGGGGCTAGGATGTAAACGTGTTTCTGCTTCAAAGGAAAGCAGCTAGGAGAAAGTTTCTTTTGCCAGTGTGTGACGCAGCTGGAAAGCTGCAGAATGGTGCAGGGGATTCCAGGCTAGGCCATTCCTGGCATGGTCTACACGCAGAAGGAGTGCTTTTTCTAAACGGCATTTCTATGGTTCTTCAATGGGGCTAGGATGTAAACGTGTTTCTGCTTCAAAGGAAAGCAGCTAGGAGAAAGTTTCTTTTGCCAGTGTGTGACGCAGCTGGAAAGCTGCAGAATGGTGCAGGGATTCCAGGCTAGGTCATTCCTGGCTGGGTCTACTAAGCAGAAGGAGTGCTTTTTCTAACCGGCATTTCTATGGTTCTTCAATGGGGCTAGGATGTAAACGTGTTTCTGCTTCAAAGGAAAGCAGCTAGGAGAAAGTTTCTTTTGCCAGTGTGTGAGGGAGCTGGAAAGCTGCAGAATGGTGCAGGGGATTCCAGGCTAGGCCATTCCTGGCTGATTCTACACAGAGATGGAGTGCTTTTTCTAATCGGCATTTCTATGGTTCTTCAATGGGGCTAGGATGTAAACGTGTTTCTGCTTCAAAGGAAAGCAGCTAGGAGAAAGTTTCTTTTGCCAGTGTGTGACGCAGCTGGAAAGCTGCAGAATGGTGCAGGGGATTCCAGGCTAGGGCCATTCCTGGCTGGGTCTACACAGCAGAAGGAAGTGCTTCTTCAAACCGAATTTCTATGGTTCTTCAATGGGGCTAGGATGTAAACGTGTTTCTGCTTCAAAGGAAAGCAGCTAGGAGAAAGTTTCTTTTGCCAGTGTGTGAGGGAGCTGGAAAGCTGCAGAATGGTGCAGGGGATTCCAGGCTAGGCCATTCCTGGCTGGGTCTACACGCAGAAGGAGTGCTTTTTCTAACCGCATTTCTATGGTTCTTCAATGGGGCTAGGATGTAAACGTGTTTCTGCTTCAAAGGAAAGCAGCTAGGAGAAAGTTTCTTTTGCCAGTGTGTGAGGGAGCTGGAAAGCTGCAGAATGGTGCAGGGGATTCCAGGCTAGGCCATTCCTGGCTGGGTCTATAAGCAGAAGGAGTGCTTTTTCTAACCGGCATTTCTATGGTTCTTCAATGGGGCTAGGATGTAAACGTGTTTCTGCTTCAAAGGAAAGCAGCTAGGAGAAAGTTTCTTTTGCCAGTGTGTGACGGAGCTGGAAAGCTGCAGAATGGTGCAGGGGATTCCAGGCTAGGCCATTCCTGGCTGGGTCTACACGCAGAAGGAGTGCTTTTTCTAACCGCATTTCTATGGTTCTTCAATGGGGCTAGGATGTAAACGTGTTTCTGCTTCAAAGGAAAGCAGCTAGGAGAAAGTTTCTTTTGCCAGTGTGTGAGGAGCTGGAAAGCTGCAGAATGGTGCAGGGGATTCCAGGCTAGGCCATTCCTGGCTGGGGTCTATAAGCAGAAGGAGTGCTTTTTCTAACCGGCATTTCTATGGTTCTTCAATGGGGCTAGGATGTAAACGTGTTTCTGCTTCAAAGGAAAGCAGCTAGGAGAAAGTTTCTTTTGCCAGTGTGTGACGCAGCTGGAAAGCTGCAGAATGGTGCAGGGGATTCCAGGCTAGGCCATTCCTGGCTGGGTCTACAAGCAGAAGGAGTGCTTTTTCTAAACGGCATTTCTATGGTTCTTCAATAGGGCTAGGATGTAAACGTGTTTCTGCTTCAAAGGAAAGCAGCTAGGAGAAAGTTTCTTTTGCCAGTGTGTGAGGGAGCTGGAAAGCTGCAGAATGGTGCAGGGATTCCAGGCTAGGCCATTCCTGGCTGGGTCTATAAGCAGAAGGAGTGCTTTTTGTATACCGAATTTCTATGGTTCTTCAATGGGGCTAGGATGTAAACGTGTTTCTGCTTCAAAGGAAAGCAGCTAGGAGAAAGTTTCTTTTGCCAGTGTGTGAGGGCAGCTGGAAAGCTGCAGAATGGTGCAGGGGATTCCAGGCTAGGCCATTCCTGACTGGGTCTATAAGCAGAAGGAGTGCTTTTTCTAAACGGCATTTCTATGGTTCTTCAATGGGGCTAGGATGTAAACGTGTTTCTGCTTCAAAGGAAAGCAGCTAGGAGAAAGTTTCTTTTGCCAGTGTGTGAGGCAGCTGGAAAGCTGCAGAATGGTGCAGGGGATTCCAGGCTAGGCATTCCTGGCTGGGTCTATAAGCAGAATGAGTGCTTTTTGTAAACGAATTTCTATGGTTCTTCAATGGGGCTAGGATGTAAACGTGTTTCTGCTTCAAAGGAAAGCAGCTAGGAGAAAGTTTCTTTTGCCAGTGTGTGACGCAGCTGGAAAGCTGCAGAATGGTGCAGGGGATTCCAGGCTAGGCCATTCCTGGCTGGGTCTATAAGCAGAAGGAGTGCTTTTTCTAAACGGCATTTCTATGGTTCTTCAATGGGGCTAGGATGTAAACGTGTTTCTGCTTCAAAGGAAAGCAGCTAGGAGAAAGTTTCTTTTGCCAGTGTGTGAGGGAGCTGGAAAGCTGCAGAATGGTGCAGGGGATTCCAGGCTAGGCCATTCCTGGCTGGGTCTATAAGCAGAAGGAGAGCTTTTTCTAAACGGCATTTCTATGGTTCTTCAATGGGGCTAGGATGTAAACGTGTTTCTGCTTCAAAGGAAAGCAGCTAGGAGAAAGTTTCTTTTGCCAGTGTGTGAGGGCAGCTGGAAAGCTGCAGAATGGTGCAGGGGATTCCAGGCTAGGCCATTCCTGACTGGGTCTATAAGCAGAAGGAGTGCTTTTTCTAAACGGCATTTCTATGGTTCTTCAATGGGGCTAGGATGTAAACGTGTTTCTGCTTCAAAGGAAAGCAGCTAGGAGAAAGTTTCTTTTGCCAGTGTGTGAGGGAGCTGGAAAGCTGCAGAATGGTGCAGGGGATTCCAGGCTAGGCCATTCCTGACTGGGTCTATAAGCAGAAGGAGTGCTTTTTGTAAACCGAATTTCTATGGTTCTTCAATGGGGCTAGGATGTAAACGTGTTTCTGCTTCAAAGGAAAGCAGCTAGGAGAAAGTTTCTTTTGCCAGTGTGTGAGGGAGCTGGAAAGCTGCAGAATGGTGCAGGGGATTCCAGGCTAGGCCATTCCTGGCTGGGTCTATAAGCAGAAGGAGTGCTTTTTCTAAACGGCATTTCTATGGTTCTTCAATGGGGGCTAGGATGTAAACGTGTTTCTGCTTCAAAGGAAAGCAGCTAGGAGAAAGTTTCTTTTGCCAGTGTGTGAGGGAGCTGGAAAGCTGCAGAATGGTGCAGGGGATTCCAGGCTAGGCCATTCCTGGACTGGGTCTATAAGCAGAAGGAGTGCTTTTTCTAAACGGCATTTCTATGGTTCTTCAATGGGGCTAGGATGTAAACGTGTTTCTGCTTCAAAGGAAAGCAGCTAGGAGAAAGTTTCTTTTGCCAGTGTGTGACGCAGCTGGAAAGCTGCAGAATGGTGCAGGGGATTCCAGGCTAGGCCATTCCTGGCTGGGTCTATAAGCAGAAGGAGTGCTTTTTCTAACCGGCATTTCTATGGTTCTTCAATGGGGCTAGGATGTAAACGTGTTTCTGCTTCAAAGGAAAGCAGCTAGGAGAAAGTTTCTTTTGCCAGTGTGTGAGGGAGCTGGAAAGCTGCAGAATGGTGCAGGGGATTCCAGGCTAGGCCATTCCTGGCTGGGTCTATAAGCAGAAGGAGTGCTTTTTCAAACCGGAATTTCTATGGTTCTTCAATGGGGCTAGGATGTAAACGTGTTTCTGCTTCAAAGGAAAGCAGCTAGGAGAAAGTTTCTTTTGCCAGTGTGTGACGCAGCTGGAAAGCTGCAGAATGGTGCAGGGGATTCCAGGCTAGGCCATTCCTGGCTGGGTCTATAAGCAGAAGGAGTGCTTTTTCTAACGGCATTTCTATGGTTCTTCAATGGGGCTAGGATGTAAACGTGTTTCTGCTTCAAAGGAAAGCAGCTAGGAGAAAGTTTCTTTTGCCAGTGTGTGAGGGAGCTGGAAAGCTGCAGAATGGTGCAGGGGATTCCAGGCTAGGCCATTCCTGACTGGGTCTATAAGCAGAAGGAGTGCTTTTTTCTAACCGGCATTTCTATGGTTCTTCAATGGGGCTAGGATGTAAACGTGTTTCTGCTTCAAAGGAAAGCAGCTAGGAGAAAGTTTCTTTTGCCAGTGTGTGAGGGAGCTGGAAAGCTGCAGAATGGTGCAGGGGATTCCAGGCTAGGCATTCCTGGCTGGGTCTATAAGCAGAAGGAGTGCTTTTTCTAAACGGCATTTCTATGGTTCTTCAATGGGGCTAGGATGTAAACGTGTTTCTGCTTCAAAGGAAAGCAGCTAGGAGAAAGTTTCTTTTGCCAGTGTGTGAGGGAGCTGGAAAGCTGCAGAATGGTGCAGGGGATTCCAGGCTAGGCCATTCCTGACTGGGTCTATAAGCAGAAGGAGTGCTTTTTGTAAACCGAATTTCTATGGTTCTTCAATGGGGCTAGGATGTAAACGTGTTTCTGCTTCAAAGGAAAGCAGCTAGGAGAAAGTTTCTTTTGCCAGTGTGTGACGGAGCTGGAAAGCTGCAGAATGGTGCAGGGGATTCCAGGCTAGGCCATTCCTGACTGGGTCTATAAGCAGAAGGAGTGCTTTTTCTAAACGGCATTTCTATGGTTCTTCAATGGGGCTAGGATGTAAACGTGTTTCTGCTTCAAAGGAAAGCAGCTAGGAGAAAGTTTCTTTTGCCAGTGTGTGAGGGAGCTGGAAAGCTGCAGAATGGTGCAGGGGATTCCAGGCTAGGCCATTCCTGGCTGGGTCTATAAGCAGAAGGAGTGCTTTTTCTAACCGGCATTTCTATGGTTCTTCAATGGGGCTAGGATGTAAACGTGTTTCTGCTTCAAAGGAAAGCAGCTAGGAGAAAGTTTCTTTTGCCAGTGTGTGAGGAGCTGGAAAGCTGCAGAATGGTGCAGGGGATTCCAGGCTAGGCCATTCCTGGCTGGGTCTAACAGCAGAAGGATTGCTTTTTCTAACCGGCATTTCTATGGTTCTTCAATGGGGCTAGGATGTAAACGTGTTTCTGCTTCAAAGGAAAGCAGCTAGGAGAAAGTTTCTTTTGCCAGTGTGTGAGGGAGCTGGAAAGCTGCAGAATGGTGCAGAGGATTCCAGGCTAGGCCATTCCTGGCTGGGTCTATAAGCAGAAGGAGTGCTTTTTGTAAACCGCATTTCTATGGTTCTTCAATGGGGCTAGGATGTAAACGTGTTTCTGCTTCAAAGGAAAGCAGCTAGGAGAAAGTTTCTTTTGCCAGTGTGTGAGGGAGCTGGAAAGCTGCAGAATGGTGCAGGGATTCCAGGCTAGGCCATTCCTGGCTGGTCTATAAGCAGAAGGAATGCTTTTTCTAACCGGCATTTCTATGTTTCTTCAATGGGGCTAGGATGTAAACGTGTTTCTGCTTCAAAGGAAAGCAGCTAGGAGAAAGTTTCTTTTGCCAGTGTGTGAGGGAGCTGGAAAGCTGCAGAATGGTGCAGGGGATTCCAGGCTAGGCCATTCCTGGCTGGGTCTATAAGCAGAAGGAAGTGCTTTTTCTAACCGGCATTTCTATGGTTCTTCAATGGGGCTAGGATGTAAACGTGTTTCTGCTTCAAAGGAAAGCAGCTAGGAGAAAGTTTCTTTTGCCAGTGTGTGAGGGAGCTGGAAAGCTGCAGAATGGTGCAGGGGATTCCAGGCTAGGCCATTCCTGGCTGGGTCTATACAGCAGAAGGAATGCTTTTTCTAACCGGCATTTCTATGGTTCTTCAATGGGGCTAGGATGTAAACGTGTTTCTGCTTCAAAGGAAAGCAGCTAGGAGAAAGTTTCTTTTGCCAGTGTGTGACGGCAGCTGGAAAGCTGCAGAATGGTGCAGGGGATTCCAGGCTAGGCCATTCCTGGCTGGGTCTATAAGCAGAAGGAGTGCTTTTTCTAACCGGCATTTCTATGGTTCTTCAATGGGGCTAGGATGTAAACGTGTTTCTGCTTCAAAGGAAAGCAGCTAGGAGAAAGTTTCTTTTGCCAGTGTGTGAGGGAGCTGGAAAGCTGCAGAATGGTGCAGGGGATTCCAGGCTAGGCCATTCCTGCTGGGTCTACACCGCAGAAGTATTGCTTTTTCTAACCGGCATTTCTATGGTTCTTCAATGGGGCTAGGATGTAAACGTGTTTCTGCTTCAAAGGAAAGCAGCTAGGAGAAAGTTTCTTTTGCCAGTGTGTGACGGAGCTGGAAAGCTGCAGAATGGTGCAGGGGGATTCCAGGCTAGGCCATTCCTGGCTGGGTCTACACGCAGAAGGAATGCTTTTTCTAACCGGCATTTCTATGGTTCTTCAATGGGGCTAGGATGTAAACGTGTTTCTGCTTCAAAGGAAAGCAGCTAGGAGAAAGTTTCTTTTGCCAGTGTGTGACGCAGCTGGAAAGCTGCAGAATGGTGCAGGGGATTCCAGGCTAGGCCATTCCTGGCTGGGTCTACACGCAGAAGGAGTGCTTTTTCTAACCGGCATTTCTATGGTTCTTCAATGGGGCTAGGATGTAAACGTGTTTCTGCTTCAAAGGAAAGCAGCTAGGAGAAAGTTTCTTTTGCCAGTGTGTGAGGGAGCTGGAAAGCTGCAGAATGGTGCAGGGGATTCCAGGCTAGGCCATTCCTGGCTGGGTCTACACGCAGAAGGAGTGCTTTTTCTAACCGGCATTTCTATGGTTCTTCAATGGGGCTAGGATGTAAACGTGTTTCTGCTTCAAAGGAAAGCAGCTAGGAGAAAGTTTCTTTTGCCAGTGTGTGAGGGAGCTGGAAAGCTGCAGAATGGTGCAGGGGATTCCAGGCTAGGCCATTCCTGGCTGGGTCTATAAGCAGAAGGAGTGCTTTTTCTAACCGGCATTTCTATGGTTCTTCAATGGGGCTAGGATGTAAACGTGTTTCTGCTTCAAAGGAAAGCAGCTAGGAGAAAGTTTCTTTTGCCAGTGTGTGAGGGAGCTGGAAAGCTGCAGAATGGTGCAGGGGATTCCAGGCTAGGCCATTCCTGGCTGGGTCTATAAGCAGAAGGAGTGCTTTTTCTAACCGGCATTTCTATGGTTCTTCAATGGGGCTAGGATGTAAACGTGTTTCTGCTTCAAAGGAAAGCAGCTAGGAGAAAGTTTCTTTTGCCAGTGTGTGAGGGAGCTGGAAAGCTGCAGAATGGTGCAGGGGATTCCAGGCTAGGCCATTCCTGGCTGGGTCTATAAGCAGAAGGAATGCTTTTTCTAACCGGCATTTCTATGGTTCTTCAATGGGGCTAGGATGTAAACGTGTTTCTGCTTCAAAGGAAAGCAGCTAGGAGAAAGTTTCTTTTGCCAGTGTGTGACGCAGCTGGAAAGCTGCAGAATGGTGCAGGGGATTCCAGGCTAGGCCATTCCTGGCTGGGTCTATAAGCAGAAGGAGTGCTTTTTCTAACCGGCATTTCTATGGTTCTTCAATGGGGCTAGGATGTAAACGTGTTTCTGCTTCAAAGGAAAGCAGCTAGGAGAAAGTTTCTTTTGCCAGTGTGTGAGGAGCTGGAAAGCTGCAGAATGGTGCAGGGGATTCCAGGCTAGGCCATTCCTGGCTGGGTCTTAAGCAGAAGGAGTGCTTTTTCTAACCGGCATTTCTATGGTTCTTCAATGGGGCTAGGATGTAAACGTTTTTCTGCTTCAAAGGAAAGCAGCTAGGAGAAAGTTTCTTTTGCCAGTGTGTGAGGGAGCTGGAAAGCTGCAGAATGGTGCAGGGGATTCCAGGCTAGGCCATTCCTGGCTGGGTCTACACAGCAGAAGGAGTGCTTTTTTCTAACGGCATTTCTATGGTTCTTCAATGGGGCTAGGATGTAAACGTGTTTCTGCTTCAAAGGAAAGCAGCTAGGAGAAAGTTTCTTTTGCCAGTGTGTGAGGGAGCTGGAAAGCTGCAGAATGGTGCAGGGGATTCCAGGCTAGGCCATTCCTGGCTGGGTCTACACGCAGAAGGAGTGCTTTTTCTAACCGGCATTTCTATGGTTCTTCAATGGGGCTAGGATGTAAACGTGTTTCTGCTTCAAAGGAAAGCAGCTAGGAGAAAGTTTCTTTTGCCAGTGTGTGACGGAGCTGGAAAGCTGCAGAATGGTGCAGGGGATTCCAGGCTAGGCCATTCCTGGCTGGGTCTACTAAGCAGAAGGAGTGCTTTTTCTAACCGCATTTCTATGGTTCTTCAATGGGGCTAGGATGTAAACGTGTTTCTGCTTCAAAGGAAAGCAGCTAGGAGAAAGTTTCTTTTGCCAGTGTGTGACGCAGCTGGAAAGCTGCAGAATGGTGCAGGGGATTCCAGGCTAGGCCATTCCTGGCTGGGTCTATACGCAGAAGGAGTGCTTTTTCTAACCGGCCTTTCTATGGTTCTTCAATGGGGCTAGGATGTAAACGTGTTTCTGCTTCAAAGGAAAGCAGCTAGGAGAAAGTTTCTTTTGCCAGTGTGTGACGCAGCTGGAAAGCTGCAGAATGGTGCAGGGGATTCCAGGCTAGGCCATTCCTGGCTGGGTCTACAAGCAGAAGTAGTGCTTTTTCTAACCGGCATTTCTATGGTTCTTCTAGTGGGGCTAGGATGTAAACGTGTTTCTGCTTCAAAGGAAAGCAGCTAGGAGAAAGTTTCTTTTGCCAGTGTGTGACGCAGCTGGAAAGCTGCAGAATGGTGCAGGGGATTCCAGGCTAGGCCATTCCTGGCTGGGTCTACTAGCAGAAGGAGTGCTTTTTTCTAACCGGCATTTCTATGGTTCTTCAATGGGGCTAGGATGTAAACGTGTTTCTGCTTCAAAGGAAAGCAGCTAGGAGAAAGTTTCTTTTGCCAGTGTGTGAGGGAGCTGGAAAGCTGCAGAATGGTGCAGGGGATTCCAGGCTAGGCCATTCCTGACTGGGTCTATAAGCAGAAGCAATGCTTTTTCTAACCGGCATTTCTATGGTTCTTCATATGGGCTAGGATGTAAACGTGTTTCTGCTTCAAAGGAAAGCAGCTAGGAGAAAGTTTCTTTTGCCAGTGTGTGAGGGAGCTGGAAAGCTGCAGAATGGTGCAGGGGATTCCAGGCTAGGCCATTCCTGGCTGGGTCTACAAGCAGAAGGAAGTGCTTTTTTCTAACCGAATTTCTATGGTTCTTCAATGGGGCTAGGATGTAAACGTGTTTCTGCTTCAAAGGAAAGCAGCTAGGAGAAAGTTTCTTTGCCAGTGTGTGACGGCAGCTGGAAAGCTGCAGAATGGTGCAGGGGATTCCAGGCTAGGCCATTCCTGGCTGGGTCTATAACAGAAGTAGTGCTTTTTCTAACAGCATTTCTATGGTTCTTCAATGGGGCTAGGATGTAAACGTGTTTCTGCTTCAAAGGAAAGCAGCTAGGAGAAAGTTTCTTTTGCCAGTGTGTGAGGGAGCTGGAAAGCTGCAGAATGGTGCAGGGGATTCCAGGCTAGGCCATTCCTGGCTGGGTCTATAAGCAGAAGGAGTGCTTTTTCTAACCGGCATTTCTATGGTTCTTCAATGGGGCTAGGATGTAAACGTGTTTCTGCTTCAAAGGAAAGCAGCTAGGAGAAAGTTTCTTTTGCCAGTGTGTGAGGGAGCTGGAAAGCTGCAGAATGGTGCAGGGGATTCCAGGCTAGGCCATTCCTGGCTGGGTCTATAAGCAGAAGGAATGCTTTTTCTAACCGGCATTTCTATGGTTCTTCAATGGGGCTAGGATGTAAACGTGTTTCTGCTTCAAAGGAAAGCAGCTAGGAGAAAGTTCTTTTGCCAGTGTGTGACGCAGCTGGAAAGCTGCAGAATGGTGCAGGGGATTCCAGGCTAGGCCATTCCTGGCTGGGTCTACTAGCAAAGGAATGCTTTTTCTAACCGGCATTTCTATGGTTCTTCAATGGGGCTAGGAGGTAAACGTGTTTCTGCTTCAAAGGAAAGCAGCTAGGAGAAAGTTTCTTTGCCAGTGTGTGAGGGAGCTGGAAGCCTGCAGAATGGTGCAGGGGATTCCAGGCTAGGCCATTCCTGCTGGGTCTATAAGCAGAAGGAATGCTTTTTTCTAACCGGCATTTCTATGGTTCTTCAATGGGGCTAGGATGTAAACGTGTTTCTGCTTCAAAGGAAAGCAGCTAGGAGAAAGTTTCTTTTGCCAGTGTGTGAGGGAGCTGGAAAGCTGCAGAATGGTGCAGGGGATTCCAGGCTAGGCCATTCCTGGCTGGGTCTACACACAGAAGTAATGCTTTTCTAACCGGCATTTCTATGGTTCTTCAATGGGGCTAGGATGTAAACGGTTTTCTGCTTCAAAGGAAAGCAGCTAGGAGAAAGTTTCTTTTGCCAGTGTGTGACGCAGCTGGAAAGCTGCAGAATGGTGCAGGGGATTCCAGGCTAGGCCATTCCTGGCTGGGTCTACACACAGAAGTAATGCTTTTTCTAACCGGCATTTCTATGGTTCTTCAATGGGCTAGGATGTAAACGTGTTTCTGCTTCAAAGGAAAGCAGCTAGGAGAAAGTTTCTTTTGCCAGTGTGTGAGGCAGCTGGAAAGCTGCAGAATGGTGCAGGGGATTCCAGGCTAGGCCATTCCTGGCTGGGTCTACAAGCAGAAGTAGTGCTTTTTCTAACCGGCATTTCTATGGTTCTTCAATGGGCTAGGATGTAAACGTGTTTCTGCTTCAAAGGAAAGCAGCTAGGAGAAAGTTTCTTTGCCAGTGTGTGACGCAGCTGGAAAGCTGCAGAATGGTGCAGGGGATTCCAGGCTAGGCCATTCCTGGCTGGGTCTACACACAGAAGTAATGCTTTTTCTAACCGGCATTTCTATGGTTCTTCATGGGGCTAGGATGTAAACGTGTTTCTGCTTCAAAGGAAAGCAGCTAGGAGAAAGTTTCTTTTGCCAGTGTGTGAGCGAGCTGGAAAGCTGCAGAATGGTGCAGGGGATTCCAGGCTAGGCCATTCCTGGCTGGGTCTACACACAGAAGTAATGCTTTTTCTAACCGGCATTTCTATGGTTCTTCAATGGGGCTAGGATGTAAACGTGTTTCTGCTTCAAAGGAAAGCAGCTAGGAGAAAGTTTCTTTTGCCATGTGTGAGGGAGCTGGAAAGCTGCAGAATGGTGCAGGGGATTCCAGGCTAGGCCATTCCTGGCTGGGTCTACACAGCAGAAGTAATGCTTTTTCTAACCGGCATTTCTATGGTTCTTCAATGGGGCTAGGATGTAAACGTGTTTCTGCTTCAAAGGAAAGCAGCTAGGAGAAAGTTTCTTTTGCCAGTGTGTGAGGGAGCTGGAAAGCTGCAGAATGGTGCAGGGGATTCCAGGCTAGGCCATTCCTGGCTGGGTCTACACACAGAAGTAATGCTTTTTCTAACCGGCATTTCTATGGTTCTTCAATGGGGCTAGGATGTAAACGTGTTTCTGCTTCAAAGGAAAGCAGCTAGGAGAAAGTTTCTTTTGCCAGTGTGTGAGGGAGCTGGAAAGCTGCAGAATGGTGCAGGGGATTCCAGGCTAGGCCATTCCTGGCTGGGTCTAAACGCAGAAGTAGTGCTTTTTCTAACCGGCATTTCTATGGTTCTTCAATGGGGCTAGGATGTAAACGTGTTTCTGCTTCAAAGGAAAGCAGCTAGGAGAAAGTTTCTTTTGCCAGTGTGTGACGCAGCTGGAAAGCTGCAGAATGGTGCAGGGGATTCCAGGCTAGGCCATTCCTGGCTGGGTCTATAAGCAGAAGTAATGCTTTTTCTAACCGGCATTTCTATGGTTCTTCAATGGGGCTAGGATGTAAACGTGTTTCTGCTTCAAAGGAAAGCAGCTAGGAGAAAGTTTCTTTTGCCAGTGTGTGACGCAGCTGGAAAGCTGCAGAATGGTGCAGGGGATTCCAGGCTAGGGCCATTCCTGGCTGGGTCTACACAGCAGAAGTAATGCTTTTTCTAACCGGCATTTCTATGGTTCTTCAATGGGGCTAGGATGTAAACGTGTTTCTGCTTCAAAGGAAAGCAGCTAGGAGAAAGTTTCTTTTGCCAGTGTGTGGGGAGCTGGAAAGCTGCAGAATGGTGCAGGGGATTCCAGGCTAGGCCATTCCTGGCTGGGTCTACACAGCAGAAGTATTGCTTTTTCTAACCGGCATTTCTATGGTTCTTCAATGGGGCTAGGATGTAAACGTGTTTCTGCTTCAAAGGAAAGCAGCTAGGAGAAAGTTTCTTTTGCCAGTGTGTGAGGGAGCTGGAAAGCTGCAGAATGGTGCAGGGGATTCCAGGCTAGGCCATTCCTGGCTGGGTCTACAAGCAGAAGGAATGCTTTTTCTAACCGGCATTTCTATGGTTCTTCAATGGGGCTAGGATGTAAACGTGTTTCTGCTTCAAAGGAAAGCAGCTAGGAGAAAGTTTCTTTTGCCAGTGTGTGAGGGAGCTGGAAAGCTGCAGAATGGTGCAGGGGATTCCAGGCTAGGCCATTCCTGGCTGGGTCTACACACAGAAGTAATGCTTTTTCTAACCGGCATTTCTATGGTTCTTCAATGGGGCTAGGATGTAAACGTGTTTCTGCTTCAAAGGAAAGCAGCTAGGAGAAAGTTTCTTTTGCCAGTGTGTGACGGAGCTGGAAAGCTGCAGAATGGTGCAGGGGATTCCAGGCTAGGCCATTCCTGGCTGGGTCTACACGCAGAAGTAATGCTTTTTCTAACCGGCATTTCTATGGTTCTTCAATGGGGCTAGGATGTAAACGTGTTTCTGCTTCAAAGGAAAGCAGCTAGGAGAAAGTTTCTTTTGCCAGTGTGTGAGGGAGCTGGAAAGCTGCAGAATGGTGCAGGGGATTCCAGGCTAGGCCATTCCTGGCTGGGTCTACACACAGAAGTAATGCTTTTTCTAACCGGCATTTCTATGGTTCTTCAATGGGGCTAGGATGTAAACGTGTTTCTGCTTCAAAGGAAAGCAGCTAGGAGAAAGTTTCTTTTGCCAGTGTGTGACGCAGCTGGAAAGCTGCAGAATGGTGCAGGGGATTCCAGGCTGGGCCATTCCTGGCTGGGTCTACACACAGAAGTAATGCTTTTTCTAACCGGCATTTCTATGGTTCTTCAATGGGGCTAGGATGTAAACGTGTTTCTGCTTCAAAGGAAAGCAGCTAGGAGAAAGTTCTTTTGCCAGTGTGTGAGGGAGCTGGAAAGCTGCAGAATGGTGCAGGGGATTCCAGGCTAGGCCATTCCTGGCTGGGTCTACACGCAGAAGGAATGCTTTTTCTAACCGGCATTTCTATGGTTCTTCATTGGGGCTAGGATGTAAACGTGTTTCTGCTTCAAAGGAAAGCAGCTAGGAGAAAGTTTCTTTTGCCAGTGTGTGACGCAGCTGGAAAGCTGCAGAATGGTGCAGGGGATTCCAGGCTAGGCCATTCCTGGCTGGGTCTACACACAGAAGTAAGGGCTTTTTCTAACCGGCATTTCTATGGTTCTTCAATGGGGCTAGGATGTAAACGTGTTTCTGCTTCAAAGGAAAGCAGCTAGGAGAAAGTGTCTTTGCCAGTGTGTGAGGGAGCTGGAAAGCTTCAGAATGGTGCAGGGGGATTCCAGGCTAGGCCATTCCTGGCTGGGTCTAACACAGAATGAAGTGCTTTTTCTACCGGCATTTCTATGGTGCTTCTATGGGGCTAGGATGTAAACGTGGTTTCTGCTTCAAAGGATAGCAGCTAGGAGAAAGTTTCTTTTGCCAGTGTGTGAGGGAGCTGGAAAGCTGCAGAATGGTGCAGGGGATTCCAGGCTAGGCCATTCTGGCTGGGTCTACACGCAGAAGGTAGTGCTTTTTCTAACCGGCATTTCTATGGTTCTTCAAGGGGGCTAGGATGTAAACGTGTTTCTGCTTCAAAGGAAAGCAGCTAGGAGAAAGTTTCTTTTGCCAGTGTGTGAACGCAGCTGGAAAGCTGCAGAATGGTGCAGGGATTCCAGGCTAGGTCATTCCTGACTGGGTCTACAAGCAGAAGGAGTGCTTTTTCTAAAGCGAATTTCTATGGTTCTTCAATGGGGCTAGGATGTAAACGTGTTTCTGCTTCAAAGGAAAGCAGCTAGGAGAAAGTTTCTTTTGCCAGGTGTTAAGCAGCTGGAAAGCTGCAGAATGGTGCAGGGGATTCCAGGCTAGGCCATTCCTGGCTGGGTCTATAAGCAGAAGAGATGCTTTTTCTAAACGGCATTTCTATGGTTCTTCAATGGGGCTAGGATGTAAACGTGTTTCTGCTTCAAAGGAAAGCAGCTAGGAGAAAGTTTCTTTTGCCAGTGTGTGAGGGAGCTGGAAAGCTACAGAATGGTGCAGGGGATTCCAGGCTAGGCCATTCCTGACTGGGTCTACAAACAGAAGGAGTGCTTTTTCTAAACGCGATTTCTATGGTTCTTCAATGGGGCTAGGATGTAATGCGTGTTTCTGCTTCAAAGGAAAGCAGCTAGGAGAAAGTTTCTTTTGCCAGTGTGTGACGCAGCTGGAAAGCTGCAGAATGGTGCAGGGGGATTCCAGGCTAGGGCCTTTCTGCTGGGTCTACACCAGGAAGGAATGCTTTTTCTAACCGGCATTTTCTATGGTTCTTCAATGGGGCTTGGATGTAAACGTGTTTTCTGCTTCAAAAGGAAAGCAGCTAGGGAGGAAGTTTCTTTTGCCAGTGTGTGAACGCAGCTGGAAAGCTTGCAGAATGGTGCAGGGGATCCAGGCTAGGCCATTCCTGGCTGGGTCTACACAGCAGAAGTAATGCTTTTTCTAACCGGCATTTCTATGTTCTTCAATGGGGCTAGGAGGTAAACGTGTTTCTGCTTCAAAGGAAAGCAGCTAGGAGAAAGTTTCTTTGCCAGTGTGTGAAGGAGCTGAAAGCTGCAGAATGTGCAGGGATTCCAGGCTAGGCAATTCTGGCTGGGTCTACAGCACAGAAGTATGCTTTTTCTAACCGCATTTCTATGGTTCTTCAATGGGGGCTAGGATGTAAACGTGGTTTCTGCTTCAAAGGAAAGCAGCTAGGAGAAAGTTTCTTTTGCCAGTGTGTGACGGGAGCTGGAAAGCTGCAGAATGGTGCAGGGGATTCCAGGCTAGGCCATTCCTGGCTGGGTCTACAGCACAGAAGGTAATGCTTTTTCTAAACCGGCATTTCTATGGTTCTTCAATGGGCTAGGATGTAAACGTGTTTCTGCTTCAAAGGAAAGCAGCTAGGAGAAAGTTTCTTTTGCCAGTGTGTGAGGGAGCTGGAAAGCTGCAGAATGGTGCAGGGGATTCCAGGCTAGGCCATTCCTGGCTGGGGCTACACACAGAAGTAATGCTTTTTCTAACCGGCATTTCTATGGTTCTTCAATGGGGCTAGGATGTAACCGTGTTTCTGCTTCAAAGGAAAGCAGCTAGGAGAAAGTTTCTTTTGCCAGTGTGTGAGGGAGCTGGAAAGCTGCAGAATGGTGCAGGGGATTCCAGGCTAGGCCATTCCTGGCTGGGTCTACAAGCAGAAGGAATGCTTTTTCTAACCGGCATTTCTATGGTTCTTCAATGGGGCTAGGATGTAAACGTGTTTCTGCTTCAAAGGAAAGCAGCTAGGAGAAAGTTTCTTTGCCAGTGTGTGACGCAGCTGGAAAGCTGCAGAATGGTGCAGGGGATTCCAGGCTAGGCCATTCCTGGCTGGGTCTACAAGCAGAAGTAATGCTTTTTTCTAACCGGCATTTCTATGGTTTCGTCAGTGGGGCTAGGATGTAAACGTGTTTCTGCTTCAAAGGAAAGCAGCTAGGAGAAAGTTTCTTTTGCCAGTGTGTGAGGGAGCTGGAAAGCTGCAGAATGGTGCAGGGGATTCCAGGCTAGGCCATTCCTGGCTGGTCTACAAGCAGAAGTATTGCTTTTTTCTAAGGGCATTTCTATGGTTCTTCAGTGGGCCTAGGATGTAAACGTGTTTCTGCTTCAAAGGAAAGCAGCTAGGAGAAAGTTTCTTTTGCCAGTGTGTGAGGGAGCTGGAAAGCTGCAGAATGGTGCAGGGGATTCCAGGCTAGGCCATTCCTGGCTGGGTCTACAAGCAGAAGTAGTGCTTTTTCTAACCGCATTTCTATGGTTCTTCAATGGGGCTAGGATGTAAACGTGTTTCTGCTTCAAAGGAAAGCAGCTAGGAGAAAGTTTCTTTTGCCAGTGTGTGACGCAGCTGGAAAGCTGCAGAATGGTGCAGGGGATTCCAGGCTAGGCCATTCCTGGCCTGGGTCTACACAGCAGAAGGAATGCTTTTCTAACCGCATTTCTATGGTTCTTCATGGGCTAGGATGTAAACGTGTTTCTGCTTCAAAGGAAAGCAGCTAGGAGAAAGTTTCTTTTGCCAGTGTGTGACGCAGCTGGAAAGCTGCAGAATGGTGCAGGGGATTCCAGGCTAGGCCATTCCTGGCTGGGTCTACAAGCAGAAGGATTGCTTTTTCTAACCGGCATTTCTATGGTTCTTCAATGGGGCTAGGATGTAAACGTGTTTCTGCTTCAAAGGAAAGCAGCTAGGAGAAAGTTTCTTTTGCCAGTGTGTGACGGGAGCTGGAAAGCTGCAGAATGGTGCAGGGGATTCCAGGCTAGGCCATTCCTGGCTGGGTCTACAAGCAGAAGGAAGTGCTTTTTCTAACCGGCATTTCTATGGTTCTTCAGTGGGGCTAGGATGTAAACGTGTTTCTGCTTCAAAGGAAAGCAGCTAGGAGAAAGTTTCTTTTGCCAGTGTGGTGAGGGAGCTGGAAAGCTGCAGAATGGTGCAGGGGATTCCAGGCTAGGCCATTCCTGGCTGGGTCTATTAAGCAGAAGGAATGCTTTTTCTAACCGGCATTTCTATGGTTCTTTAAAGGGCTAGGATGTAAACGTGTTTCTGCTTCAAAGGAAAGCAGCTAGGAGAAAGTTTCTTTTGCCAGTGTGTGAGGCAGCTGGAAAGCTGCAGAATGGTGCAGGGAGATTCCAGGCTTAGGCCATTCCTGGCTGGGTCTATAAGCAGAAGGAGTGCTTTTTCTAACCGGCATTTCTATGGTTCTTCAATGGGGCTAGGATGTAAACGTGTTTCTGCTTCAAAGGAAAGCAGCTAGGAGAAAGTTTTCTTTTGCCAGTGTGTGAGGGAGCTGGAAAGCTGCAGAATGGTGCAGGGGGATTCCAGGCTAGGCATTCCTGGCTGGGTCTATAAGCAGAAGTAGTGCTTTTTCTAACCGGCATTTCTATGGTTCTTCAGTGGGGCTAGGATGTAAACGTGTTTCTGCTTCAAAGGAAAGCAGCTAGGAGAAAGTTTCTTTTGCCAGTGTGTGACGGGAGCTGGAAAGCTGCAGAATGGTGCAGGGATTCCAGGCTAGGCATTCCTGGCTGGGGTCTATAAGCAGAAGGAAGTGCTTTTCTAACCGCATTTCTAATGTTCTTCAATGGGGCTAGGATGTAAACTGTTTCTGCTTCAAAGGAAAGCAGCTAGGAGAAAGTTTCTTTTGCCAGTGTGTGAGGGAGCTGGAAAGCTGCAGAATGGTGCAGGGGATTCCAGGCTAGGCCATTCCTGGCTGGGTCTACACGCAGAAGTAATGCTTTTTCTAACCGGCATTTCTATGGTTCTTCAATGGGGCTAGGATGTAAACGTGTTTCTGCTTCAAAGGAAAGCAGCTAGGAGAAAGTTTCTTTTGCCAGTGTGTGACGCAGCTGGAAAGCTGCAGAATGGTGCAGGGGATTCCAGGCTAGGCCATTCCTGGCTGGGTCTACACACAGAAGTAATGCTTTTTCTAACCGGCATTTCTATGGTTCTTCAATGGGGCTAGGATGTAAACGTGTTTCTGCTTCAAAGGAAAGCAGCTAGGAGAAAGTTTCTTTTGCCAGTGTGTGAGGGAGCTGGAAAGCTGCAGAATGGTGCAGGGGATTCCAGGCTAGGCCATTCCTGGCTGGTCTACACACAGAAGTAATGCTTTTTCTAACCGCATTTCTATGGTTCTTCAATGGGGCTAGGATGTAAACGTGTTTTCTGCTTCAAAGGAAAGCAGCTAGGAGAAAGTTTCTTTTGCCAGTGTGTGAGGGAGCTGGAAAGCTGCAGAATGGTGGCGGGGGGATTCCAGCTAGGCCATTCCTGGCTGGGTCTACACACAGAAGTAATGCTTTTTCTAACCGGCATTTCTATGGTTTCTTCAATGGGGCTAGGATGTAAACGTGTTTCTGGCTTCAAAGGAAAGCTGCTAGGAGAAAGTTTCTTTTGCCAGTGTGTTACGCAGCTGGAAAGCCTGCAGAATGGTGCAGGGGATTCAGGCTAGGGCCATTCCTGGCTGGGTCTACACAGCAGAAGTAATGCTTTTTCTAACCGGCATTTCTATGGTTCTTCATGGGGCTAGATGTAAACGTGTTTCTGCTTCAAAGGGAAAGCAGCTAGGAGAAAGTTTCTTTTGCCAGTGTGTGAGGGAGCTGGAAAGCTGCAGAATGGTGCAGGGGATTCCAGGCTAGGCCATTCCTGGCTGGGTCTACACACAGAAGTAATTCTTTTTCTAACCGGCATTTCTATGGTTCTTCAATGGGGCTAGGATGTAAACGTGTTTCTGCTTCAAAGGAAAGCAGCTAGGAGAAAGTTTCTTTTGCCAGTGTGTGAGGGAGCTGGAAAGCTGCAGAATGGTGGCAGGGGATTCCAGGCTAGGCCATTCCTGGCTGGGTCTACACCAGAAGTAATGCTTTTTCTAACCGGCATTTCTATGTTCTTCAATGGGGCTAGGATGTAAATCGTGTTTCTGCTTCAAAGGAAAGCAGCTAGAGAAAGTTTTTTTTTGCCAGTGTGTGAGGGAGCTGGAAAGCTGCAGAATGGTGCAGGGGATTCCAGGCTAGGCCATTCCTGGCTGGGTCTACACAGCAGAAGTATGGCTTTTTCTAACCGGCATTTCTATGGTTCTTCAATGGGCTAGGTTGTAACGTGTTTCTGCTTCAAAGGAAAGCAGCTAGGAGAAAGTTTTCTTTTGCCAGTGTGTGGAGGGAGCTGGAAAGCTGCAGAATGGTGCAGGGGGATTCCAGGCTAGGCCATTCCTGGCTGGGTCTACACACAGAAGGAGTGCTTTTCTAGACCGGCATTTCTATGGTTCTTCATGGGGCTAGGATGTAAACGTGTTTCTGCTTCAAAGGAAAGCAGCTAGGAGAAAGTTTCTTTTGCCAGTTGTTTGACGCAGCTGGAAAGCTGCAGAATGGTGCAGGGGATTCCAGGCTAGGCCATTCCTGGCTGGGTCTATACGCAGAAGTAATGCTTTTTCTAACCGGCATTTCTATGGTTCGTCAATGGGGCTAGGATGTAATCGTGTTTCTGCTTCAAAGGAAAGCAGCTAGGAGAAAGTTTCTTTTGCCAGTGTGTGAGGGCAGCTGGAAAGCTGCAGAATGGTGCATGGGATTCCAGGCTAGGCCATTCCTGGCTGGGTCTTCAAGCAGAAGTAATGCTTTTTTCTAACCGGCATTTCTATGGTTCTTCAATGGGGCTAGGATGTAAACGTGTTTCTGCTTCAAAGGAAAGCAGCTAGGAGAAAGTTTCTTTTGCCAGTGTGTGAGGGAGCTGGAAAGCTGCAGAATGGTGCAGGGGATTCAGGCTAGGCCATTCCTGGCTGGGTCTTACACCAGAAGTAATGCTTTTTCTAACCGGCATTTCTATGGTTCTTCATTGGGGCTAGGATGTAAACGTGTTCTGCTTCAAAGGAAAGCAGCTAGGAAGAAAGTTTCTTTGCCAGTGTGTGACGCAGCTGGAAAGCTGCAGAATGGTGCAGGGGATTCCAGGCTAGGCCATTCCTGGCTGGGTCTACACACAGAAGTAATGCTTTTTCTAACCGGCATTTCTCTGGTTCTTCAATGGGGCTAGGATGTAAACGTGTTTCTGCTTCAAAGGAAAGCAGCTAGGAGAAAGGTTTCTTTTGCAGTGTGTGACGGGAGCTGGAAAGCTGCAGAATGGTGCAGGGGATTCCAGGCTAGGCCATTCCTGGCTGGGTCTACACGCAGAAGTAATGCTTTTTCTAACCGGCATTTCTATGGTTCTTCAATGGGGCTAGGATGTAAACGTGTTTCTGCTTCAAAGGAAAGCAGCTAGGAGAAAGTTTCTTTTGCCAGTGGTGTGACGCAGCTGGAAAGCTGCAGAATGGTGCAGGGATTCCAGGCTAGGCCATTCCTGGCTGGGTCTACACACAGAAGTAATGCTTTTTCTAACCGGCATTTCTATGGTTCTTCAATGGGGCTAGGATGTAAACGTGTTTCTGCTTCAAAGGAAAGCAGCTAGGAGAAAGTTTCTTTTGCCAGTGTGTGACGCAGCTGGAAAGCTGCAGAATGGTGCAGGGGATTCCAGGCTAGGCCATTCCTGGCTGGGTCTACACGCAGAAGTAATGCTTTTTCTAACCGGCATTTCTATGGTTCTTCAATGGGGCTAGGATGTAAACGTGTTTCTGCTTCAAAGGAAAGCAGCTAGGAGAAAGTTTCTTTTGCCAGTGTGTGAGGCAGCTGGAAAGCTGCAGAATGGTGCAGGGGATTCCAGGCTAGGCCATTCCTGGCTGGGTCTACACACTGAAGTAATGCTTTTTCTAACCGGCATTCTATGGTTCTGCAATGGGGCTAGGATGTTAAACGTGTTTCTGCTTCAAAGGTAAGCAGCTTGGGAGATTGTTTCTTTTGGCAGTGTGTGAGCGCAGCTGGAAGCTGCCAGAATGGTGCATGGGGCATTCCAGGCTAGGCCATGCCTGGCTGGGTCTACACGCAGAAGTTAGGCTTTTGCTATCCGGCAATTGCTTGGGTCTTCAGTGGTGCGATGGATGTAAACGTGTTTTCTGCTTCAAAGGAAAGCTGCTTAGGACAAAAGTTTCTTTGCCAGTGTTGTGACGGCAGCTGGAACATGCTGCAGACATGGTGCAGGGGATTCAGGCTAGGCCATTCATGGCTGGTCGACTCAGCAGAAGTAATGCTCTTTTCTAACCGCATTTTCTATGGTTCTTCAGTGGGGCTAGGATGGTAACGTGTTTCTGCTTCAAAGGAAAGCAGCTAGGAGAAAGTTTCTTTTGACATGTGTGAGGGAGCTGGAAAGCTGCAGGAATGGTGCAGGGGGATTCCAGGGGGCTAGGCCATTCCTGCTGGGTCTACACACAGAAGTAATGCTTTTTCTAACCGGCATTCTATGGTTCTTCAATGGGCTAGAATGTAACGTGTTTCTGCTTCAAAGGAAAGCAGCTAGGAGAAAGTTTCTTTTGCCAGTGTGTGAGGGAGCTGAAAGCTGCAGAATGGTGCAGGGCATTCCAGCTAGGCCATTCCTGGCTGGGTCTACACGCAGAAGTAATGCTTTTTTCTAACCGGCATTCTATGGTTCATCAATTGGGCTAGGATGTAAACGTGTTTCTGCTTCAAAGGAAAGCAGCTAGGGAAAAGTTTCCTTTTGCCAGTGTGTGACGGAGCTGAAAGCTGCAGAATGGGTGCAGGGGATTCCAGCTAGGGCCATTCCTGGCTGGTCTACACCGCAGAAGTAATGCTTTTTCTAACCGGCATTTCTATGGTTCTTCAATGGGGCTAGATGTAAACGTTGTTTCTGCTTCAAAGGAAAGCAGCTAGGAGAAAGTTTCTTTGCCAGTGTGTGACGGCAGCTGGAAAGCCTGCAGAATGGTGCAGGGGATTCCAGGCTAGGCCATTCCTGGCTGGGTCTACACAGCAGGAAGTAATGCTTTTTCTAACCGGCATTTCTATGGTTCTTCATGGGGCTAGGATGTAAACGTGTTTCTGCTTCAAAGGAAAGCAGCTAGGAGAAAGTTTCTTTTGCCAGTGTGTGACGCAGCTGGAAAGCTGCAGAATGGTGCAGGGGATTCCAGGCTAGGCCATTCCTGGCTGGGTCTACACCAGAAGTAATGCTTTTTCTAACCGGCATTTCTATGGTTCTTCAATGGGGCTAGGATGTAAACGTGTTTCTGCTTCAAAGGAAAGCAGCTAGAGAAAGTTTCTTTTGCCAGTGTGTGAGGGAGCTGGAAAGCTGCAGAATGGTGCAGGGGATTCCAGGCTAGGCCATTCCTGGCTGGGTCTACACTCAGAAGTAATGCTTTTTCTAACCGGCATTTCTATGGTTCTTCAATGGGGCTAGGATGTAAACGTGTTTCTGCTTCAAAGGAAAGCAGCTAGGAGAAAGTTTCTTTGCCAGTGTGTGAGGGAGCTGGAAAGCTGCAGAATGGTGCAGGGGATTCCAGGCTAGGCCATTCCTGGCTGGGTCTACACGCAGAAGTAATGCTTTTTCTAACCGGCATTTCTATGGTTCTTCAATGGGGCTAGGATGTAAACGTGTTTCTGCTTCAAAGGAAAGCAGCTAGGAGAAAGTTTCTTTTGCCAGTGTGTGAGGGAGCTGGAAAAGCTGCAGAATGGTGCAGGGGATTCCAGGCTAGGCCATTCCTGGCTGGGTCTACACGACAGAAGTAATGCTTTTTCTAACCGGCATTTCTATGGTTTCTTCAATGGGGCTAGAATGTAAACGTGTTTCTGCTTCAAAGGGAAGCAGCTAGGAGAAAGTTTCTTTTGCCAGTGTGTGAGGGAGCTGGAAAGCTGCAGAATGGTGCAGGGCATTCCAGGCTAGGCCATTCCTGGCTGGGTCTACAACGCAGAAGTAATGCTTTTTCTAACCGGCATTTCTATGGTTCTTCAATTGGGCTAGGATGTAAACGGGTTTCTGCTTCAAGGGAAAGCAGCTAGGAGAAAGTTTCTTTTGCCAGTGTGTGAGGGAGCTGAAAGCTGCAGAATGTGGCAGGGGGCATTCCAGGCTAGGCCATTCCTGGCTGGGTTCTACACGCAGAAGTAATGCTTTTTCTAACCGAGCATTTCTATGGTTCTTCAATAGGGGCTAGGATGAAACGTGTTTCTGCTTCAAAGGAAAGCAGCTAGGAGAAAGTTTCTTTTGCCAGTGTGTGACGCAGCTGGAAATCCTGCAGAATGGTGCAGGGGATTCCAGGCTAGGCCATTCCAGCTGGGTCTACACACAGAAGTAATGCTTTTTCTAACCGGCATTTCTATGGTTCTTCAATGGGGCTAGGATGTAAACGTGTTTCTGCTTCAAAGGAAAGCAGCTAGGAGAAAGTTTCTTTTGCCAGTGTGTGACGCAGCTGGAAAGCTGCAGAATGGTGCAGGGGATTCCAGGCTAGGCCATTCCTGGCTGGGTCTACACGCAGAAGAATGCTTTTTCTAACCGGCATTTCTATGGTTCTTCAGTGGGGCTAGGATGTAAACGTGTTTCTGCTTCAAAGGAAAGCAGCTAGGAGAAAGTTTCTTTTGCCAGTGTGTGAGGGAGCTGGAAAGCTGCAGAATGGTGCAGGGATTCCAGGCTAGGCATTCTGGCTGGGTCTACACGCAGAAGTAATGCTTTTTCTAACCGGCATTTCTATGGTTCTTCAATGGGGCTAGGATGTAAACGTTTTCTGCTTCAAAGGAAAGCAGCTAGGAGAAAGTTTCTTTTGCAGTGTGTGAGGGAGCTGGAAAGCTGCAGAATGGTGCAGGGATTCCAGGCTAGGCCATTTCCTGGCTGGGGTCTACACAGCAGAAGTAATGCTTTTTCTAACCGGCATTTCTATGGTTCTTCAATGGGCTAGATGTAAACGTGTTTCTGCTTCAAAGGAAAGCAGCTAGGAGAAGTTTCTTTTGCCAGTGTGTGAGGGAGCTGGAAAGCTGCAGAATGGTGCAGGGGATTCCAGGCTAGGCCATTCCTGGCTGGGTCTAACAGCAGAAGTAATGCTTTTTCTAACCGGCATTTCTATGGTTCTTCAATGGGGCTAGGATGTAAACGTGTTTCTGCTTCAAAGGAAAGCAGCTAGGAGAAAGTTTCTTTTGCCAGTGTGTGAGGGAGCTGGAAAGCTGCAGAATGGTGCAGGGGATTCCAGGCTAGGCCATTCCTGGCTGGGTCTACACAGCAGAAGTAAGTGCTTTTTCTAACCGGCATTTCTATGGTTCTTCAATGGGGCTAGGATGTAAACGTGGTTTCTGCTTCAAAGGAAAGCAGCTAGGAGAAAGTTTCTTTTGCCAGTGTGTGACGGGAGCTGGAAAGCTGCAGAATGGTGCAGGGATTCCAGGCTAGGCCATTCCTGGCTGGGTCTACACGCAGAAGTAATGCTTTTTCTAACGGCATTTCTATGGTTCTTCAATGGGGCTAGGATGTAAACGTGTTTCTGCTTCAAGGAAAGCAGCTAGGAGAAAGTTTCTTTTGCCAGTGTGTGAGGGAGCTGGAAAGCTGCAGAATGGTGCAGGGGATTCCAGGCTAGGCCATTCCTGGCTGGGTCTACACGCAGAAGTAATGCTTTTTCTAACCGGCATTTCTATGGTTCTTCAATGGGGCTAGGATGTAAACGTGTTTCTGCTTCAAAGGAAAGCAGCTAGGAGAAAGTTTCTTTTGCCAGTGTGTGAGGGAGCTGGAAAGCTGCAGAATGGTGCAGGGGATTCCAGGCTAGGCCATTCCTGGCTGGGTCTACACACGGAAGTAATGCTTTTTCTAACCGGCATTTCTATGGTTCTTCAATGGGGCTAGGATGTAAACGTGTTTCTGCTTCAAAGGAAAGCAGCTAGGAGAAAGTTTCTTTTGCCAGTGTGTGACGGGAGCTGGAAAGCTGCAGAATGGTGCAGGGGATTCCAGGCTAGGCCATTCCTGGCTGGGTCTACACACAGAAGTAATGCTTTTTCTAACCGGCATTTCTATGGTTCTTCAATGGGGCTAGGATGTAAACGTGTTTCTGCTTCAAAGGAAAGCAGCTAGGAGAAAGTTTCTTTTGCCAGTGTGTGAGGGAGCTGGAAAGCTGCAGAATGGTGCAGGGGATTCCAGGCTAGGCCATTCCTGGCTGGGTCTACACACAGAAGTAATGCTTTTTCTAACCGGCATTTCTATGGTTCTTCAATGGGGCTAGGATGTAACGTGTTTCTGCTTCAAAGGAAAGCAGCTAGGAGAAAGTTTCTTTTGCCAGTGTGTGACGGAGCTGGAAAGCTGCAGAATGGTGCAGGGGATTCCAGGCTAGGCCATTCCTGGCTGGGTCTACACAGAAGTAATGCTTTTTCTAACCGGCATTTCTATGGTTCTTCACTGGGGCTAGGATGTAAACGTGTTTCTGCTTCAAAGGAAAGCAGCTAGGAGAAAGTTTCTTTTGCCAGTGTGTGAGGGAGCTGGAAAGCTGCAGAATGGTGCAGGGGCATTCCAGGCTAGGCCATTCCTGGCTGGGTCTACAGCAGAAGGTAATGCTTTTTCTAACCGGCATTTCTATGGTTCTTCAATTGGGGCTAGGATGTAAACGTGTTTCTGCTTCAAAGGAAAGCAGCTAGGAGAAAGTTTCTTTTGCCAGTGTGTGACGCAGCTGGAAAGCTGCAGAATGGTGCAGGGGATTCCAGGCTAGGCCATTCCTGGCTGGGTCTACACGCAGAAGTAATGCTTTTTCTAACCGGCATTTCTATGGTTCTTCAATGGGGCTAGGATGTAAACGTGTTTCTGCTTCAAAGGAAAGCAGCTAGGAGAAAGTTTCTTTTGCCAGTGTGTGAGGCAGCTGGAAAGCTGCAGAATGGTGCAGGGGATTCCAGGCTAGGCCATTCCTGGCTGGGTCTACACGCAGAAGTAATGCTTTTTCTAACCGGCATTTCTATGGTTCTTCAATGGGGCTAGATGTAAACGTGTGTTCTGCTTCAAAGGAAAGCAGCTAGGAGAAAGTTTCTTTTGCCAGTGTGTGAGGGAGCTGGAAAGCTGCAGAATGGTGCAGGGGATTCCAGGCTAGGCCCATTCCTGGCTGGGTCTACACGCAGAAGTAATGCTTTTTCTAACCGGCATTTCTATGGTTCTTCAATGGGGCTAGGATGTAAACGTGTTTCTGCTTCAAAGGAAAGCAGCTAGGAGAAAGTTTCTTTTGCCAGTGTGTGACGCAGCTGGAAAGCTGCAGAATGGTGCAGGGGATTCCAGGCTAGGCCATTCCTGGCTGGGTCTACACGCAGAAGTAATGCTTTTTCTAACCGGCATTTCTATGGTTCTTCAATGGGGCTAGGATGTAAACGTGTTTCTGCTTCAAAGGAAAGCAGCTAGGAGAAAGTTTCTTTTGCCAGTGTGTGAGGGAGCTGGAAAGCTGCAGAATGGTGCAGGGGATTCCAGGCTAGGCCATTCCTGGCTGGGTCTACACAGCAGAAGTAATGCTTTTTCTAACCGGCATTTCTATGGTTCTTCAATGGGGCTAGGATGTAAACGTGTTTCTGCTTCAAAGGAAAGCAGCTAGGAGAAAGTTTCTTTTGCCAGTGTGTGAGGGAGCTGGAAAGCTGCAGAATGGTGCAGGGGATTCCAGGCTAGGCCATTCCTGGCTGGGTCTACACACAGAAGTAATGCTTTTTCTAACCGGCATTTCTATGGTTCTTCAATGGGGCTAGGATGTAAACGTGTTTCTGCTTCAAAGGAAAGCAGCTAGGAGAAAGTTTCTTTTGCCAGTGTGTGAGGGAGCTGGAAAGCTGCAGAATGGTGCAGGGGATTCCAGGCTAGGCCATTCCTGGCTGGGTCTACACGCAGAAGTAATGCTTTTTCTAACCGGCATTTCTATGGTTCTTCATGGGGCTAGGATGTAAACGTGTTTCTGCTTCAAAGGAAAGCAGCTAGGAGAAAGTTTCTTTTGCCAGTGTGTGACGCAGCTGGAAAGCTGCAGAATGGTGCAGGGGATTCCAGGCTAGGCCATTCCTGGCTGGGTCTACACGCAGAAGTAATGCTTTTTCTAACCGGCATTTCTATGGTTCTTCAATGGGGCTAGGATGTAAACGTGTTTCTGCTTCAAAGGAAAGCAGCTAGGAGAAAGTTTCTTTTGCCAGTGTGTGAGGGAGCTGGAAAGCTGCAGAATGGTGCAGGGGATTCCAGGCTAGGCCATTCCTGGCTGGGTCTACACGCAGAAGTAATGCTTTTTCTAACCGGCATTTCTATGGTTCTTCAGTGGGGCTAGGATGTAAACGTGTTTCTGCTTCAAAGGAAAGCAGCTAGGAGAAAGTTTCTTTTGCCAGTGTGTGACGCAGCTGGAAAGCTGCAGAATGGTGCAGGGGATTCCAGGCTAGGCCATTCCTGGCTGGGTCTACACAGCAGAAGTAATGCTTTTTCTAACCGGCATTTCTATGGTTCTTCAATGGGGCTAGGATGTAAACGTGTTTCTGCTTCAAAGGAAAGCAGCTAGGAGAAAGTTTCTTTTGCCAGTGTGTGACGGAGCTGGAAAGCTGCAGAATGGTGCAGGGGATTCCAGGCTAGGCCATTCCTGGCTGGGTCTACACACAGAAGTAATGCTTTTTCTAACCGGCATTTCTATGGTTCTTCAGTGGGCTAGGATGTAAACGTGTTTCTGCTTCAAAGGAAAGCAGCTAGGAGAAAGTTTCTTTTGCCAGTGTGTGACTGCAGCTGGAAAGCTGCAGAATGGTGCAGGGGATTCCAGGCTAGGCCATTCCTGGCTGGGTCTACACACAGAAGTAATGCTTTTTCTAACCGGCATTTCTATGGTTCTTCAATGGGGCTAGGATGTAAACGTGTTTCTGCTTCAAAGGAAAGCAGCTAGGAGAAAGTTTCTTTTGCCAGTGTGTGAGGGAGCTGGAAAGCTGCAGAATGGTGCAGGGCATTCCAGGCTAGGCCATTCCTGGCTGGGTCTACACGCAGAAGAATGCTTTTTCTAACCGGCATTTCTATGGTTCTTCAATGGGGCTAGGATGTAAACGTGTTTCTGCTTCAAAGGAAAGCAGCTAGGAGAAAGTTTCTTTTGCCAGTGTGTGAGGCAGCTGGAAAGCTGCAGAATGGTGCAGGGGATTCCAGGCTAGGCCATTCCTGGCTGGGTCTACACACAGAAGTAATGCTTTTTCTAACCGGCATTTCTATGGTTCTTCAATGGGGCTAGGATGTAAACGTGTTTCTGCTTCAAAGGAAAGCAGCTAGGAGAAAGTTTCTTTTGCCAGTGTGTGACGCAGCTGGAAAGCTGCAGAATGGTGCAGGGGATTCCAGGCTAGGCCATTCCTGGCTGGGTCTACACACAGAAGTAATGCTTTTTCTAACCGGCATTTCTATGGTTCCTTCAATGGGGCTAGGATGTAAACGTGTTTCTGCTTCAAAGGAAAGCAGCTAGGAGAAAGTTTCTTTTGCCAGTGTGTGAGGGAGCTGGAAAGCTGCAGAATGGTGCAGGGGATTCCAGGCTAGGCCATTCCTGGCTGGGTCTACACGCAGAAGTAGTGCTTTTTCTAACCGCATTTCTATGGTTCTTCAATGGGGCTAGGATGTAAACGTGTTTCTGCTTCAAAGGAAAGCAGCTAGGAGAAAGTTTCTTTTGCCAGTGTGTGAGGGAGCTGGAAAGCTGCAGAATGGTGCAGGGCATTCCAGGCTAGGCCATTCCTGGCTGGGTCTACACAGCAGAAGTAAGTGCTTTTTCTAACCGGCATTTCTATGGTTCTTCAATGGGGCTAGGATGTAAACGTGTTTCTGCTTCAAAGGAAAGCAGCTAGGAGAAAGTTTCTTTTGCCAGTGTGTGAGGGAGCTGGAAAGCTGCAGAATGGTGCAGGGCATTCCAGGCTAGGCCATTCCTGGCTGGGTCTACACGCAGAAGGAGTGCTTTTTCTAACGGCATTTCTATGGTTCTTCAGTGTGCCTAGGATGTAAACGTGTTTCTGCTTCAAAGGAAAGCAGCTAGGAGAAAGTTTCTTTTGCCAGTGTGTGAGGGAGCTGAAAGCTGCAGAATGGTGCCGGGGATTCCAGGGCTAGGCCATTCCTGGCTGGGTCTACACGCAGAAGTATGCTTTTTCTAACCGGCATTTCTATGGTTCTTCAATGGGGCTAGATGTAAACGTGTTTCTGCTTCAAAGGAAAGCAGCTAGGAGAAAGTTTCTTTTGCCAGTGTGTGAGGGAGCTGGAAGCTGCAGAATGGTGCAGGGATTCCAGGCTAGGCCATTCCTGGCTGGGTCTATAAGCAGAAGGAGTGCTTTTTCAAACCGGCATTTCTATGGTTCTTCAATGGGGCTAGGATGTAAACGTGTTTCTGCTTCAAAGGAAAGCAGCTAGGAGAAAGTTTCTTTTGCCAGTGTGTGAGGGAGCTGGAAAGCTGCAGAATGGTGCAGGGGATTCCAGGCTAGGCCATTCCTGGCTGGGTCTACAAGCAGAAGTAATGCTTTTTCTAACCGGCATTTCTATGGTTCTTCAATAGGGCTAGGATGTAAACGTGTTTCTGCTTCAAAGGAAAGCAGCTAGGAGAAAGTTTCTTTTGCCAGTGTGTGAGGGAGCTGGAAAGCTGCAGAATGGTGCAGGGGATTCCAGGCTAGGCCATTCCTGGCTGGGTCTACAAGCAGAAGTATGCTTTTTCTAACCGGCATTTCTATGGTTCTTCAATGGGGCTAGGATGTAAACGTGTTTCTGCTTCAAAGGAAAGCAGCTAGGAGAAAGTTTCTTTTGCCAGTGTGTGAGGGAGCTGGAAAGCTGCAGAATGGTGCAGGGCATTCCTGGCTGGGTCTACACACAGAAGTAATGCTTTTTCTAACGGCAATTTCTATGGTTCTTCAATGGGGCTAGGATGTAAACGTGTTTCTGCTTCAAGGAAAGCAGCTAGGAGAAAGTTTCTTTTGCCAGTGTGTGAGGGAGCTGGAAAGCTGCAGAATGGTGCAGGGGGATTCCAGGCTAGGCCATTCCTGGCTGGGTCTATAAGCAGAAGGAGTGCTTTTTCTAAAGGGCATTTCTATGGTTCTTCAATGGGGCTAGGATGTAAACGTGTTTCGTGCTTCAAAGGGAAAGCAGCTAGGAGAAAGTTTCTTTTGCCAGTGTGTGAGGGAGCTGGAAAGCTGCAGAATGGTGCAGGGGATTCCAGGCTAGGTCATTCCTGACTGGGTCTATAAGCAGAAGGAGTGCTTTTCTAAGCGCATTTCTATGGTTCTTCAATGGGGGCTAGGATGTAAACGTGTTTCTGCTTCAAAGGAAAGCAGCTAGGAGAAAGTTTCTTTTGCCAGTGTGGTGAGGGAGCTGGAAAGCTGCAGAATGGTGTAGGGGATTCCAGGCTAGGCCATTCCTGACTGGGTCTACAAGCAGAAGGTAGTGCATTTTCTAACGCGAATTTCTATGGTTCTTCAATGGGGCTAGGATGTAAACGGTGTTTCTGCTTCAAAGGAAAGCAGCTAGGAGAAAGTTTCTTTTGCCAGTGTGTGAGGGAGCTGGAAAGCTGCAGAATGGTGCAGGGGATTCCAGGCTAGGCCATTCCTGCCGGGTCTACAAGCAAAGGATTGCTTTTT